>NW_027430302.1:0-13284 GCF_044706935.1 Curcuma longa | reverse complement strand
AGCACACCTTTTGTTTCGGTTTTTCCACTCATATTGTCCGTGTGGATACCATAGAGGAGTGTACGCTTGTAGCTCTTGAGATCCGACACCATTTGGACGACTGGGATACGCGAAAGGCACGCATCGAGGGTAAATTTCTTTTCCATGTAGATCTAGAGTAGATCTAGGATAGAAACAAGTTTTTGTAAATTTTTGTTACGCACGGATCCGTGGCATGGACTTCCAGGGTTTCCGCAACGCAAAAAGCAATTTTTACGGTTCGAAAAGTCCAACAGTATTTTGTAATATTTTGAAATGAGAATTACATTGGTCAAATGTCTGCATTTCTTATATAATGTAGTTGTCCACTTAATTTATATTGTAGATAACATGGTGTGTGGTGCCACACAGAAGATCATGTTATCGGTTCCTTATAAATTATAAATAGTAGCTCATAACCAAGATGGATGGGGACAAACCATTGGAACGGTCATAGTGTAATTTGGTATTAGTCTATCTTGACTATAAAATTATACTAGTATACTTTGTGTGTATTGAGCAAGATCATTTGAGATCATTCAATTTATACTGACTATATAATCAAACTAGACCTCAGTTATTATGGATGTACGTGCTCTTAATCCCTATATAATAACAAGCACATATACTTAGTATGTATTTCTTTAATTTATCAAAGGGTGAGATTTATTCGTTAAATCAATAAGTCCGATGAGTTGGGAGATAATGCTATGTACATGGTGCGTTGTTGATTGTAGACGGAAATTGTGTCATAATATTTAGGCTGATGATATTCCCTTCAGGAGCTCTTAAGGATTATCATGTAAATCATACAGGTGGACTTAGTTCCGCATGATAATAAGGTTGAGTGGTACTACTCTTGGAATCAGAAGTTAATTAATTGAGTTGTCAGTAATTCAATTAATTGATAGGGAGATTAATGCACTCATGATAAAAAGGAGTCCATATTATAATATGGGATTGATGCGGTAGTTCAATAATAACCCTTTAGTGGTATGAGTTATTATTGATGGAGTTGAGTTGGGTGTTCACGGAGAACACAGGAAGTCTAAGACCATCAGGAGGAAAAATCAATTCCTCCTCTAAGTCCCTACTATAGACTTTGGATAAAGTCTCGTATACACCTGAGAGAATTCTGTAAGAATTTTGGTTAGGAAATTCTGTTAAGAATTTTAGAAATTCTATTAAGGATTTCTGTTAAAAAATTCTGTTAAGAATTTTTGTTATGAAATTCTATTAAGAATTCTATTTCTTCTAAATCCTAAACAAAATTTTGTTATGATTTTTCATAGAAATTTTGTTAAAAAAATAATAAAACTTAATTAAAAAATTTTGTTAAGAAATTAACAAAATTTTATTAAGAGATTTTGTTAAGATAATAACAAAATTTAGTTAAGGAAATTTATTAAGAAACTAACAAAATCATATCAAGAGATTTTATTAGATTTTTTCTAACAAAATCTGATTAAGAAAATTTTGTTAGATTCTTTCTAAATTTTCTAAGATGGCATAGCTATAAAAGAAAAGGATTAGGAGATGGAAAGAACACACAAATCTAATTCTCTCCACCTTGTTTCCTAGGGCCGACGGCATCAACACATCCCCTCCCCTTTGTGTGCTAGGACTGGCGCCCCTTTCCCCATCTTCCTTCCTCCTTTATTCGCCCAAGCTTTCTCCTCTTAATCCTTGCTAGGGCCGGCACACAAGACCCCTAGATCTTGCTAGGGCCACGACCAAGAAAGGAAAAGAAAGAAGAGAAAGAAGGAAGGGAAGAAGAAGAAAAAGAGAAAGCTTTTTCTCTTGCTTGCCATCAGATTTGAAGAAGGGATTAGAAGGAATTAGGTGGGGTCATCTTGGTAGATCATCACCCACACGACGTCCAAGATATAGCAGAAGATCAAGTGGTCTTTGAGTAAAGTACAATAATCTACACAACCTACAAAGAAGAAAGGTACAACTATTTTTATTCCGCTGCATAGTTGTTATTATTTTCTTTGTATGGATCCTGAATACCAACACAAGAGTCCAATGTTCTTATGCATCGATCAAGCACATGGTTGATCGAATATGAGGGTTGCTTGAAAAGAATCCGTCTCCAGAAAATTTTTATCTCGTAAGAAATGAACAAAACAGAATTCCAAGGTGCCATCAATGGTATCAGAGCATAGCTTCAGGCTCTGTGTTTGGTTTCAGTTAATTTATGGACTTTTCATATATAAATTTAGGTAGGATAATAGTAGGATATGCAAATAGATTAACTTTATGGTTACAGGATTCTTAGTTCCAACTATTATGGCCTAATATGTGTTATGTATGATTGTGATATGCATGAATGTGCTGTATGATTGGATTCCTCCAGCATGTCAAGTAATAATTTTAATTTACTGTTCGATCTAGATGACATGTAAACTCCTTTGTGGAGTATAGGATCGATGGATATAAATTAATTTTATTGATGTTGTTATGGCTTGTATCATTGCTTTGCGTGGTGATGACCAGAGGCGCAGCTGAGAAGGAAGCATGATAGACGCAACTACATCATCTGTGGATGGCATATTCAAGAACGTCAGATAATTGAAGAGGCCATAATAGTTGAAAATTTAGTTTTCGTATTTATTATCTATTTCTTTTATGCTATTTGATATGCTATGCTATGCTACTTTATATGCTATTATGTTAATGCATAGGTTAAAATGTTAAAGCATAGGTTAAAATTCCTCAATTTAAATAACTAAGTGGGAGAGGAATTATATAAATCCCATGGTCTCCATTAATGGTTTGTAAATGATGCATTGAAACTTGCGCGTTGGCTCTGAATCTCATGGTCCTCACAGGCAGGGCCGTGTCCCATTTCCAGAGCCACACCAAGATATGGCCATGCCTCCCAGGCAAGGTCATGTCTCATTTCCAGAGCCATGTCTTCCTTTGGCCGTGCCTCACAGGCACGGCCGTGCCTTTTCCACAGAACCAAGACTGTACACGGCCATGCCCCTCAAGCACGGTCGTGCCTACCAAACAGAGCAGCGGTTGCACATGGCCTTGCCTCCTAGGCACGACCATATGACGGGGGCATGCTGAGGGCGTGTTTGGGCCTATAAATACATCTTTATGCATCTTTTGAAGGCTATCTTGAGTCATTCTCCAAAATCCTTGGTCTTGGCTTGGCGGCGGTGCCTCCCCCTCTCTAGGGGAGGCCCTAAACGCTCCATCCTTCGCCGATCCACCTCGCCATTCATCTCCATCAGTCCATCCTACACTGAAACAAGAAGATCTTCAAGAGGGTGACCACGCTTCAAAGATAAGTCTTCCCTTTTCTTGTGGATGACTATTTTCATGTATTCCTCTTGTAAACTTCTTGTAATGGAGTAGATCGCTGAGTTTAGGATGTAGGATGAACATCTATGTGATGATGGTGATGTATGAACTAGTTTATGTCATTTTTCCTATTCAATGAAATGTTTACCTTTGTTTCATGTGTATTGTGCCTTGAATGTGTTTGATGAAATGTTTGAGTGAGCGCATATGCATGATTATGAGGGGTAGATTAATGTGTGGGAAGATCCTAGGATCGTACACCCGGGGCACCTCGTGACAGGAGGAAAGCCTTTAACCGGACCTTCCGAAGTGATTCCTACATAGTGGTAAACCCCCATAAGGGATATCTAATGGTTGATGGCCACTAGGACAAGGTCCTTAACAGGGTACTCGGTGACAGAGGGTATGGCGTTGGATCGTACACCCGGGGCGCCTCGTGACAGGAGGAAAGCCTTTAACCGGACTTTCTGGCGTCACCTTTACTAGAGGGCCACAACATAGGACTTCAAGGTCAAATGCCAACAAAGCCTGACGAGGTCGAGTTGGTATTTTGGTTAGAATCCCTACAAAGTGATAGACATTGAGAGTAAGGGAACGAACATGAATTAGGGACTTCACCTAGCATTGATGTGAAACCGAAATCCTAGACTTATTCATCTCACCCATAAACCCCAAGTCAATCTCTCTTTCTCTCACACACACAACCAACATCCTCAACCAATCCGTTTCCCTAAGAGTCTAGGTAACTATCTTAGTGACATCACTATAGCTAATACACAGTCCCTGTGGTTCGATATCTTTTTATTACTTGATGACATTCTGTATACTTGCAGAAAGCCTATCAATAATGTGGTCGCATATGTGCTTAGCCAGAAATCTCGTGGGATTCTGGCTAGTCAGTGGGTGGCAGTTACTAATATGATCCGTTAGTTTTCAGAGATGGGATTAGAGGAGCTTGGTCAGACTCAGCGAGGAGTATTGGTCTCTATAATGGCGCGGTCACCCATAGTACAAAAAATCAAGTCGGCACAGGCTAGCGACCAGCATATTCAGTTCATCTGTAGTAGAGTGGACGCCGGACAGCAGTCAGAGTTTTTGATAAGCTAGGGTTTATGCATTTTTAATCGATTCATTTTTGGGTTTTTGCATGAAAATAAATTACTAAATGAATCGATTTGATCATGTTTGTGATATATTGCATAATCTAAGGCTTGATTATAATTTTCATGATTTAATGGTGAATTTTGAATTAATTGGTGTTAATTAATTGTAGGGCTCGAATTGGACCAAGATCGAGCTCAATCGCGATCGAATCGAGCCAAGTTCACCCAAATTGATCAAGCCACATTCAAGATATGATCTAACTCAAGCCCGATTAAGATCCATGAAATTTTCCAAACCATAGACTTCCCTTAAACCTCAAATCAAGCCCCTCCATCTGTTCAAGAACGGACGGCTGAGATCTGCCAATTAATCAGAAGTATATAAACCCAAAGTTTCGCGAGTGAACAGTGGCTGCGCCACTGTTCACCTTCGTCCACCCGCGACTTCCCCTGCCCCGCGACGTACCAACCAGGCCAGCCCCATCCACCTAAACCTAACCCATTGCGAAGCTTGATCCTTGAGGAGTCTAACGCCGATCGATTGGGTGAAATCCGGTAGCTAGAGGAGGCGCAACGGCAAGGGTTTCACCGGTGGCTTCCACACCTATTTCGGCTGTTTTCGGTGAGTTTCTACAAAATACGAGGTCGTGGTTCGTGGAGGGGTTCTCCTAGGATCTTGGAGCACTCTTGTATCAACAGGAACATCATCGAAGCAAGGAGAAGCAACGAAATCCAGTTTTTGCCAGTTGAACGTGCCCGTGCCGAGCTCTGTTCACGCCGGATGAGGGTTTCTTCGGCTGTTCATGGTTCGGGCATGCGAGCAAACAACACAACGACCAAGTTAAAGCCTCCAAAGGACCATTGAAGCCACATTTGTGGATTCAACAGCTTGATTGACAACCAAGTTGAAAAGAAACAATGGGAAAGGGAAGGTTGGATGTTTCTGATTTCATTCTGCATTTCTGAATTTTTTGGTTGTTTCTGCATAATTTGATCCATGTGTAGTGCATTATCAGTTAACAACATTGCTAGTTGTTTCCGTTTGGTAGATTCCTATTGATAGTTGGGTTGTCTAGGATTTAATCTTGTGCCATTTCTGATTTTGGTGTCTGATATTGGTGTCTGAAACTCTTGATACTGTTCAGTGCCAATGGCACTGTTCCGTATCAGCAATGGATGGCAGTTGTTCATTAGGTTTAAATTTGTGTTGGTAGATTGTAGTGAGTAGCTAGATTGTAACTTTGCTTTGATTTTTGCAAGCTAGATTAGTTTCTTTAAACTCAATTTCTTGTCTTAGTTTAACTTTTGAATTCTATTGCATTGCTAGATTAGGAATTGATTGCATTTCCTTTTTGTTATTGCATTTTGCATTTTCATTTCAATTGAAAAACACCAAACGCCCATCTTATATGTGAAAACCCAAAAACACGACACACCCATGCTCGAATTCGACAATTGTCTACTAGTCCTTGGAAAAATACGACTCGAGGCCCCTATACTTGCTTGCTTGTATTTATCATGGGTTTTCGATAAAATTTATAAATTCTAATTTGCAACCCTACTCGTGACATAAACATACCAATCTAGGGTTGTCAAATTTTAGCGCCGTTGTCGGGGAAACTAGTAGAAATTGTTTGATTTAAGCTTTTGCATAGTTTTACATTTCTTTGTTTCTATTTTTCTTGATTTGATTGCATATCTAATCTTTATCTTTTCTTTTTGTTGAGTTTATGATCAGGAGTGCAGGTGATGAATTGGTTGACTTTGATCCAGAAATTGAAAGAACTCTTCGAACTTTGAGAAGAGAGAAAATCAAGAGTTTCAGAAAATTCAGAGTTATAGATTTTCGGACTTGGATATTCCCATGGCAGAATATTCTTGCCTCACTTATCCAACTTTGGAAGATGATTTTGAGCTCATGTCTGGTTTTATTCATCTGCTTCCAAAGTTTCAGGGTTTACCATGGGAAGATCCTACTCGGCACTTACATGAGTTCCATGTGGTTTGCTCCACAATGAAGCCATATGACATTTCTGAGTGGGATATTAAGTTGAGGGCTTTTCCATATTCTTTGACTAGATTAGCAAAAGAATGGTTGTATTATCTTCCAGCTGGAGACATTACTAATTGGATTGATATGAAAAAGGCATTTTTGGAGAAATTCTTTTTGAGGCATAAAAATTCATGTTACCAACAACCCTCACAACAATTTCAGCCCATGAACAGCACATTTCAGCCCTTTTATCAACAACCTCAGAATTTTCAGCAACCTTGTATGAATTTCCAACCAAATTTCCATCAAAATCAGCAGCAATATCAAAATTTTCAGCCTCCACAATTTCATCATTCAAACCAGAATTTTCAGTAATTTTCCAACAATTTTCAGCAGCCTTGCATGAACTTCCAAGCGAATTTTCAGCATCAAAATCAACCCAATCAACTCCCAAATCAGTACCAACAGCAAGTGAGTCAAAGTGGACAGAATTCAAGTGGTTTTCAGCAGCCCAATCAATTTCAAAATCAACAAAGGTCCAATGCACATCAAGGGAGTTATGAGAATTCTAGTGAGCTTATTCAACAAGGTCAACAAGAGCTTGAGGAGATAATGCAACAACAAATCTTACAACAGGAACAAAATCAACAAAGGTTTGATACAACCTTGCAAAATATTGAAAGATACATTGGACAGATTGCAAACAGCATGAGTCAAATCCAAGCTCAAAGATCAAGTCAAGTAGTTTCTCAAGAAATTCCAAATCCTGAAGAGGTTGATTTTGATTTGGATGATGTAGAGGATACTTTGGCTATTGAAGCAGCTGATATGGTGCATATTTCTGATTTACCTTCAGATGAAGATGACCACATGAGTGTAGGGGATTGTATTGAGCCCCAGGGACCACCATTATTGATTGAGGTATCAGAGGATTCAGAGGATAGGTATGTGAGTGTAGGGGATTGCACTGAGCCCTAGGGATCATCCATATCTACTGAGCAGTCACAGTTGGAATTGAAGCATTTATCAGATCATTTGAAGGAAGCTCATTTGGAAGAAAATCAAAGTCTACCAATTTTTATTGCCCAGAATTTAGAGTTAGAGCAGGAACCCTCATCTGTTGTGGAGGATAGAGTTGTGGAGCCACAGAGTAATCAATTAGGGCCTATTTACAATCACTCCAGTATTTGCCATGCTTCAGGTACCTCCTATTCCTCCATGGTTAGCATTCATGCCCATCACTCAGAAAATGTCATAGAGGTACCGACATTTGATTTTATTGGATGTAATTCATTTTTTTATACATGCCCTACACAGTTTGATATTATTATTTCTGCTCTTTCTTACCCCACATGCGTGTGGGAGATGGTTTCTTTTGTTCCACCTCCAGGGTGGGAGATATTGCTGAGTCGACTTCGACCACCTGAGATACCATCCAAGGAGGTGAAGCATTTTGAGGAAGCAACTCAGCACAGTCATGCCACATTATGAAGATGCTTACCTCACCTTGATCCATTCCATTGCCGGGGATGTGGATTTTATGCTTTTACTGAATCGTCTACAACCGCCAGGACTCAGGGGAGTTTTTTCAACTTTACACTTTCTTTTCATTGTTAATACCATGTTTAGTTTTTATTTTTCATTTTTAGTTTAAATCAGTAATAAGTTTCATTTTCATGAGCATGTTTAAAAAAAAATACCATTGCATGCTTGGTTTAGGGTAGGGAATAAGTGTATCCCCCCTAGGACTTCTTTACATCATGATAGAAGCTCTTGAAAGTGAATTAAATTTGATTGATTATTCTAGGAATTTAAGTCCATGGATGAACATCTATGAACATTTGGATTACCCTTAGTGATGGAACCTAGAATGATGAAATTGAGATAATGTGATTTTTCTACCTAGTGAGGTTAACCATTTTATGTGATGCACTTAGGTGATTGCCACACTAGAACTTGCTTGTATTCTTTCAAGGCTACAATATCTATGATGGGTCCACATTTATATAGGTTTAAAATTTTTCCATAACCCATACAATTCCATGTTTCATTCATGTTTCACCATTTACTTTTAACCCCCATTTTCGGCTCAATTTTTATTTCTCTTGGACATGGGTATTTTTGATTGTTATTGATGTGCCTTTGCCCGAGACGGTCAAAGAATTAAGTGTGGGGGAGGAGGTATGAAATTTTGAAGAAAAAAAATTTTTTTTTTTGAGAAAGAAGAGAAGTGTGCTATCTTGGGAATGTTTTTGTGCAAATTTTGAATTGTAGCAAGGAGCTAATGAGAATTCCAAAGAAAGCACTTAACATCTTCATCATTATTTGATGCTATGATGATTTGGTGATGTGTGATGATGCTGATGTTTGGAAACTAGTTGAAAATCAAAGTGCTAGTTCAATGTGCCAAAACAATGAGTATGTGCCAATGTTTGATCTTTGAAGTTCTTTATGGAGCTGTTTCAATGGGAAAGTACTGATCTAAATGAGTTGAGTTGAGCAAGCAAAGGAATTCAGCATGCCAAGTGTTGGATTGAAGTCCAAACAAATCAAAAAAAGAAAAAGAAGAAAAACAAGTGATCTTCATGAATCGGTGTGGATTGTCTTCAAGATTTCGGTTGCAAACAAATTGAATGAGTAGGATTGAAATACAATAGACTATGGATACAACTCAGATGACATCAATTCAGATCAGAAACAGTTAGGAGAAAAAAATGCAAAAAATAGAAAATGAAAAAAAAAACAATGAGGTGAGCTATGAGAAATGGAACAAATGTGGATTGGATTGTGTTAAATAAATCCATTGCACTTGATTTGAAGAATTAGGATTGAAGTGCAAGAACTAATGATGCAAAATCAAATCAGAGAAAACAGAATGAAAAGAGAAAGAAATAGAATGTTTCAAATGTATCAAGTTAGAGTATCAAAATCTTGGGTGGCTGATGAATTCCAGTAAAGATAATTCAATTCAAGCATTCTTGAGACAACAAGTTGAGAATCTAATCAAGATTGTTGATGGCAGCAAGAAAAGTAAAGAAACAGAATGAAAAAAAAAAAAAAAAGATAGAAAACCCAAAACTGTGAATCTGTTCTTGATTTTTCTCAGCTGAGTTTGTATTTTTCCAGCCACTGATCTGTACTCAAATTTCACAGAAAATTATATGGTTATTAGCATTAGTAATCAAGCTTTATGATGGAAAAAGAATGGAGGAAAAACAGCAAGAAACAAGAGAGAACAAGCAAAGTTTCAAACTAAATTTTAGTAATTTTCAGAATTAAATGTGCCAATGATACATTGAAATTTCAGATTCGTGTGAAGTGAATTTTGGTTCCTGATGATTGGATGCTATTTGTCAGCTCTTGTAAAACCTAGATGTGAAAGAATTGGGCTTGATTCGAAGAGAAAATGCAAAATAGCACAGATTTGGTGAGAATTGAAGCAAGAATGAGTGAAAAGTGAAGGGAATGTATCAAGGAGAAAAATTGAAGGAGTTTAGATCAGTTTTGGCTCATGAATCTAAAAATCACACTGAAACAAATGGAATACAAGGGAAAGGAATTGGGAAGAGTGGCAAAGTTCATTGATTTATATTTGACTATACCCATGTCTACCACCTCATTCACTATTTTATTGAAATTTCTTTTGTCTTGAATTTTTCTTTCTACATTTTCTAATTCCTTTGCCTCAGTTATTGCTTTCTTACATTTTCAATAAGCCTAATAGATGTGGATTCCAAATCAAGAATGGTGGTGGAGAGTAGAAAACAAGCAAGCCTATGGTAGTGCATAAACTTGAGTTGCTTGAGTGAGCTCCATTTCCTTTTGATCATGAATTAGAATTTAGGATGAGAGCCACTGATTTCATTCACTGAAAATAACCTTGTGAGATTTAATGTGATGCATTTATCTTAATTAATCATGAAGGGTGAAACTTGCTACGTGGTTAACCGAGTACAAGACTCTAATCCATGGGTTTAAGCTTTTGAGACTCTCCAACTTAGATAATTCCCTTTTAATTGTTTCTAATCATGATTGAGAATGAACTAGGACGATCTTAGTTTATTTTGTTGGCTTGAGTGAGACACTCAAGGGTAAGTGTGGGGGAATTTGATGAGTTAGGATTTTATGTATTTTTAATCGATTTATTTTTGGGCTTTTACATGAAAATAAATTATGAAATGAATCGATTTGATCGTATTTGTCCTATATTGCATAATCTGAAGCTTGATTATAATTTTCATAATTTAATGGCAAATTTTGCATTAATTGAGTTTTAATTGATTGTAGGGTTCAAATCGAACCAAGCTCGAGCTCAATCGCGATTGAATCTAGCTAATTTGCCCAAATTGATCAAGCCCACATGGAGGACATGATCTAGCTCAAGCTTGATCGAGATCCCTGAATTTTTTACAAACCCTAGGCTATCCTAAACCCCAGATTAGAGCTCTTCCACCGGATCAAGATTGGACGGTCCAGATCATCTGATTAATTAGCATATATAAACCCAAGTTTTAATCGATGAACAGTGGCTGCGCCACTGTTCATCGTCCCGACAGCGCCTCCTCTGCTCGGCGACGTACGTCCACGGCAAGTCCCGTCCACCCAAACCACTTCCGTTGCATTCCTTGATCTCTGAGGAGTCTGAAGCCGGCTGATTGGGTATATTCTGGCAACTGAATTTGGCTCGACGGCGAGGGTTTCACCGGCGGCCAAATTACTATTTTCGCTCGTTCCGACCAACCACAATACAATCCGGCACCGTAATCCTTCGAGGGGTTCTCCTAGGATCAGGGAGCCTTCCTACATCGTTATCAGATCGATCGGAGCAAGGAGGAAACAAGGAAACCAGTTTTTGCAGCTTAAAACCCGTTGTGCAGCATCTGTTCTTGGTCGGAGAGGGTTTTTCCGAGCAATTCGTGGTGCTGGCAGCGAGAAAAACACTCCGGTGACCAGCTTCAAGCTCTAGAGGGATCAGTGAATTCACATTGTAGGTTTACCAGCTTGATTGACAACCAGCTGAGAAGAATTCAATAGAAATGGGAAGGATGGATGTGTTTACTATTTCTGATTTTGTTTCTGCACGATTTTTGTTTCTGAACTTTGTTTTTAAACCTTGTTAATTAGTTCTAAAAACACTGAATTCAATTCATATGGTTAGTTCTCTTTGTTAGTTAACTTTGTTTGGTTTAAGCTAATGTTTTCTTAGCTTCAATTTCTAGTTCTTGAATCTGATTTTTGTTCTTCTGAAACTCTGAAATTTCAGGTTACTGTTTCATGCCAATTGTTTTTATCGGATTAATGTTGATTTGTTTCCTTTTGCTTGAGCTTGCATCAATAGCATTGAACTCCATTTTGAATTGCATTTAGCCTTAGGATCTGATTTAAACAATTAGGAATCTGATAGAATTTTGATTACTGCATTTAAGGTTGTCAATAGGGTTTTGATTTATGTCTTTAGGTCTCGATTAGTAATTAATTGAATTTGCCTTTCTAGACTAGGAGGTAACTTGATTTCAATTGCATTTTTCATTTATTTGTTGATTTTCATTTACATTTCGATCCAAAACACCAAAACCCCATTTTATTTACAAATAAAATCCAAAAAAGAACGACACGTAAGCTCAATTCGCACGATTTTCTACTAGTCCTTGGAAAAATACGACTCGAGGCCCCAATACTTCATTTGTTTGTATTCACTGTGGGTTTTTGATAAATTAAAAATCAATTTACAACCCTACTCGTGACACATATCAATTCTAGGGCTGTCAACGCTCCTCACTCTGTTCACCCTGAAATAGGGGAGTAAGGAAAGTTTGAGGGATTACATCCACCGATTCAATAAAATATCCATGAATCTAACTTCAAACACCTCAGATATACTCATCAGTGCTTTCTCTCAAAGATTGTAAGACAGAGATCTCTTCCGATCCTAGGGGATAGATCTCCTTATGACATTCGATCTCCTTCTAAGCCGCGCTCAGAAATACATTAATGTGGAAGAAACTGAGGCTACAAGAAGGAAAAAAGTCTTAGTGCCAATAGTTGTGCCTACTCAACTTGAGTGAAAGGCTCCTCCTTCGCCTATTCGACACAAGGAAGCAGTCCCTCATCAATATGCCTCAGCCTAGGTCGGAATGTGGATGGTGCAAGTTGTGGAGGCTCGACTCTCGACTCCGCATCATACAGGCCAAATGGAGGGGAGCGATATTGTATCTTCCATCGCTCTCGCGGACACTTCATCCATGAATGTCAGCAGTATGCTCATGAAATCTGTCGAATAATAGAAGAATATCTACCCACTTGGAAATTACCTCTGAAATCCGCCCGACAGTCACCCATTCACTACCCTAGGATTGGAATGCAGAACCACGAGTCAACAATCAAAGAGAGTCGCCACACCGTCAAGACCATCAACAAAGGGATACGCCTCCCCGAAGAAGATCTCAATCCCGAGAGCCAACCTGGCATCACTCTACTACTGGTGCCAATAATATTAGAGGAGATCCTCCAAGTCGAGGAGACATCAATATGATATCAAAAGGTTCAATTGATGGAGATTCGAATCAAGCCTGTAAGATTCACACCTAAAGGCCCGAAAGCTATGGTATCAATGCCAAATCTAGGGTAGAGTCGGGACCTTCTATCAGCTTTGGTGTAAGAATATATATATATATAAAGGATTAATAAATTTGGGTTTAAAACCCGTTAACCCATTAGGAATCCATATAACGGCGCGACTTTTCTTCTTCCAGACCACGATTTTTTTCTTCCCCTGCCGCAACCTTTCTTCTTCTTCCCCCAGTCGCGACTTCTCCTTTCGTCCCCAGCCAGACTGCGACCCTTCTGTTGGGATGT
>NW_027430301.1:0-6084 GCF_044706935.1 Curcuma longa | reverse complement strand
ATTCTTATATAAAGGCATTTGTTTATGGTTGTTATACGTACTTGTATTGGTGCCAAATAACTAAGTATAATAGCGTCCTTGAGTGGAAGGTCTTTATTTATATCAATCGATTGGCTGAATCGATAGTGAGATGATATAGATGACACTACTCTTAATCATTCCTAGTCGAGTATTAACATTCAAGGACAATGTTAATACAATAAGACTAGCTTGTAGGTCAACTCGATGACTTGATCTCACAAGTCATGGATATGGAGATGTCAAGTTGACACATGGGTATGCATTAGAGAATGTATACTGAGATCAACTCTCGCTATGAAAGTATCATGGATCGTTATATGAGTGTCATATACTTTCTCATGTGGCTATTAGTATGACTATTAGTCGTTAGACCTGAAGTCACCATGGTTCCCTACATAAGGAGTTACGTACTTTGGCTTCGTCAAACATCAACCCGAACTGGGCGGACTATAAAGGCGATTACTTGGTACCTGATGAGCTAGGGTTTCTTGCTTTTTAATCGATTCAATTTTTGAATTTTTGCATGAAAATAATTATTTAATGAATCAATTTGATTATATTTGTGTCATGTGGTATAATTGAAGGCTTGATTATAATTTTCATGATTTAATGGTAATTTTTGCATTAATTGAATTTTAATTGATTGTAGGGTTCAAATCGGACCAAGATCGAGCTAAATCATGGTCGAATCGAGCCAATTTGCCCAAATTGATCAAGCCCACATGGAGGACATGACCCAGCTCAAGTCTGATCAAAATCTCCTAAATTTTTTGGAAGCCCTAGACTGCCCTAAAGCCTAGATCAAGCCCAGACCATCAGATCAGAAGGACGGCTGTGATTCATTGATTAATCGCGCGATATAAAACTCAAAGGTTTCGGGATGAACAGTGGTTGCGCCTACTGTTCATCGTCTCGCGCGATTCCTCTGTCGAGCGACGTAGCTACAGGTCAAGCCCCATCCTCCCAAACTTCGTCCATTGATTCCTTGATCTGTGAAGAGTCCAACTCCGGCCGATTGGGTATATTCCGGCGACCGGACGGCGCGCGACGGCGAGGGTTTCGCCGCCGCCGTTCACCCCTGTTTTTGCTTGTTCCGGCCATCCACAGCACAATCAGAAGCTGTGGTTCGTGGAGGGGTTCTCCTAGGATCGTTGAGCATTCGGGAATCATCAGGAAGCTGATCGGAGCAAGGAGAGGCTACGGAATCCGGTTTTGCCAGCTAATACCACTGCACCGAGCTCTGTTTATGCCCGCGGAGGGTTTCTTCAGGTTTTTCAGCGTTCGGTATCGACTAAAACACCCAAGAGATCGACGTGAAGACTCCTAATTGATCAGTGAAGCTGGTTTGACACCCAGCTGAGGAGAGCAATCGAAGAAGGGACGGGAAGGATGTGTTTATCATTTCTGAACTTTCTGTTTAGCTGTTACTACGATTTCTGTTATAGCTGTTTCTGATTTCTCTACTTCTTGTTTACCTTGCATTTTCATTCAACCAATAGCTAGCCAATCCTTGAATTGCTTTATGTTGTTGATTTCTATTGTTAGTCAATTTTGTTTAGTTTAATCTAGTGGTTTTAGCTTCAAATTCTGAATCTTGTAGTCTGATAGCTCTCTGATAGAACTGTTTCGTGCCATCACTGTTACGTGCCATTTACCCATTGCCGTGCCATTTGATGAATTTGCTAGGTTTAGGTTTATGATTCAAGCATTTTGGTTTCCATTTGTTTGATTTAATTTGCATTTAGGTTTATGTTTCTGACTTTAGCATTTAGGGTTTTGGTTTTTGGTTTGTTTTTGATTGGTTTGCTTCAATTCAATTTGAAATTGCATTTCTACATTAAGAGATAATTAGGTTTCTATTGCATTTTACTCGCTCATTGCATTTTAATTTACATTACATTTTAAAAACATCAAAACCCCCATTTATATTGGAAAACCCCAAAAACAACGACACAAAAAGCTCAAATTAAACAATTTGCTACTAGTCCTTGGAAAAATACGACTCGAGGCCCCTATACTTCATTTGTTTGTATTCATCGTGGGTTTTCGATAATTAAAATCAATTTGCAACCCTAATCGTGACACATTGCATAGCAAATTTAGGGTTGTCAGTATGTAACAAATTATGCGGAGGGATGTGAGTGATGTAGATGGGATCTATCCGTCGCATATAACGGGAGTGATTTCATAGTTCTTGATAGAGTGAGACCACTAAAGTGCATGGCCATGCCCAAATGAGTCAACATGTGATGTTGAGCTCGTTTGATTTTAGTGAGTCTTGTTGGAGTTCAAGACACACATTGATTAGAGGATGACACGATCTATGCCTCGGTTTAATCAATCATGATATTAAGGATAGAAGGACATTTGTCACATATTGTGAAGAGTCACAATTAGTAGTCACAAGGTGATGTTGGATCTCAACATTCTTGTAACATGGATAGTAGTGATGTGTTGCTAGATACCGCTCACTACTTATGCACCTAAATGAGTTTAGGGCATTGCCAACATTACAAGAACCTATAGGGTCACACACAAAGGATAATTAGGTGGAAATTAGATTCATATGATGAACCAAGAGGTTTAGATTCATGTGATGAATCAAGTTGGGTTAAGTGTAATCCAAATTAGACTAGTGGAGTTGATTTGATCAACTTTGGGAGATTAGAAGTCAAGTTTGACTTGACTTGAGAAGGAAGAAATTTGGGAGTCAAGTTTGACTTGACTTTGTGCCATGTCATCATAAATGTTGACTTGACTTTATGCCATGTCATCATAAATGTTGACTTGACTTTATACCATGTCATAGTCAAGTTTAACTTGACTTATGTCACCTCGTGGTCAATGCTTGACTTGACCATTTGACTTTGAGGTGAAGTTGCATAAGAGGTGGCCAATAATGATGCTCCACATCATGAGGAAGATGAAGAGTCATATGCCACCTCATGGTCAATGTTTGACTTGACCAAGATTATGTGACATATGTGATGGCCAATGATGATGATCCACATCATCAATGGATGCCACCTCATGGGAGTTACCAATAGGTTTTGTAACCTAAGGCTTGAATGGCTTTAATGGGATTAATTAGCCTTGAATTGGCTTGATGTGACAAGACACAAGAGGAAAAGAGAATGTGGTTTTCATTCTCAACGTGAACATTTTTCCTCCCACTTCTCCACTTTGGTTTTCCTTCTCCTCTCCCTCTCCCATTGTGGCTCAACACTCCAAAGGGTGCTAGCACACCTTTGTTTCAGTTTTTCCATCCATATTGTCTGTGTGGATACCATAGAGGAAGTCTACGCGTGTAGCTCTCGAGATCCGGCACCGATTTGGACGAGCGGGATACGCGAAGGGCACGCATCGAGGGTAAAGTTCTAAACATGTAGATCTAGAGTAGATCTGAGTAGAAAAATAATTTTATGTTTCGCACGGATCCGGTGGCATGTGAATCGAGGCTTTCGCAACGCAAAAAGTGATTTTTGTGGCCCGATTTGCTAACAGTTTATTTATTCATTTCATTTATTTATTCATTTATTCATTTGTTTGTGTGTGTATTTTTCCTATTCATTTATTTATTCATTCATTTATTTATTTTGTAATTGTTTAATTCTTTTGGTTCTGATTACTTTGAATATGTTGTTGATTTCAGTGATACTAAGACTTATGGCTTTTCTATATTGGAGAGGGACACGGAAATGTAGGGACTTGCACTGGAAGCAACGTCCCAAGGATCACTTTCCTCATTTGTTGAACAACTGATCAGAGTTTGCAGAGTTGGAGTACCGAGGGCGATCAGGGATCAAGGGTCTCCCTTTTTGCAACAAGCCATCTTCCTGATGAAAGAGGAGTTTTCTATCTCACCTTGTTTTGTATATACTTGATTAATTATTTTATTTTTTTCTGTTTAGTAGGATGTGTATATATAATTTTATTTTTTCTATTTGATAGGATGTGTATAGTTATTCATTATTGTTTGCGTTATTTATTTGTACATATTATATTGCTTTGTTAGTTTAGGGTGTGTATAATTGTTTATCATTCTTTCTTAGTTTAGGATGTGTATAAATATGCATCATTCTTTATTAATAAATTTTCCCCTGCATGACTTAGTCATCTTAGGAATTGTGATAACTTAGTTATCTAAGTTTGTCAGTTTTTAAAGGTTCATAGTCATGAAAGAGTTCTTGGATTGCATGTGGATACAACTTAGTGATAGATTCCATGTTGGTAAATTGAGATGATGATTTGTTTATACCTAGTGAGGACTGAGCCTTATCGTTTTATTTGTTGTGTAGCACTTGTGGTGAATGTTACTCTAGAACTTGCTCTGATTCTATCGAGACTACATTACCATAAGGTTGCATGATTTTATGAAGGTCATTCATTTATTCTTTATTCATTCATTTATTCTCTTTTGTTAGCATAGGTATTCTAATAATTCTTCTCCCATGTCATCTTTTCCTTATGATCTCTTTCATTCTTTTCTATGAGATTTGGGAACCTTGAATGCCGAGATGAGAGTTTTGCCCGGGACGGACAAAAGTTTAAGTGTGGGGGGTGTGATTAGGTAGTTCACCATTCACAAACTATTGTTTTGTTTGTAGATAGTTTTTCATTTTCATTTTGTTGTATTTCATTTTTCTTTTATTCAATTTTTTAGATAGGTTCAAAAAAAGAAATGAAAGAAGAAGAAAAAAACAGATTAAAAAAAAAATTCCTAAAAAAAAGAGAGATTCAAAAAAAAAAGAATCTCTTGAGGAAAAAAGAGAAAAAAATTGAAAAAATAATAAATAATAAGAGTTTGTGTTGGTGAAAGTTATTTGGGATAGATAGTGAGTTTTTGCAATTTTTATTTCTCCTACTAGAGCTTTATTGTAGACATAAGAGAGAGTGTAGGAGAGGTTAAGAGTTGTTACCTTACTATTAGCTCACCCCACACTAGCTTGGTTTGATATCTATTGGGCATGACTGACTCATCTATGAAGTATGTCATTATTTCCCATTTCTCACACTTGTATTCTTTATTTTATTATCTTCATTCTTTTCCCTTACATTATTTTCTTTCCCTTATTATTTTTTTGCATTGTCAATAAACCTTTATGAATTGTGCAACCTTGTGCATATGATAGTGGTAGAGATTAGAAGAGGAGCAAGTTTATAGTAGTGCATGAACCATAAGTAGCTCGAGAGAGATCCACTATATACATGATTATGAGGATGAGCTACCACACTATTTATCTTGTGAGGTTTTTTAATTATCATTCTCAATTTATTCAGGGTGGATTGAAATTGCTATTTTGTTGATTCATGTAAAAATTGAGTTCTGGATTGCTTGGATCTTTAGGATTTGACACTCTTATTTAACTTGTTGTTGCAACTTCTTGATTTGATTGATATTGTTAGGGTGGAAAATAATGTAGAGTAGATTTACTTTCATGAGACATGAAAGAATAAGTGTGGGGGATTTGATAACTAACTATTTGACCGGGTAAATTAGGATTATTTCGGATGCTTTTGATCATATTTCTTGTCAATAAATTAGATTTTTGGGCTGATATTTATGTTGGATGAATTTTTGGTGTTTATTCTAATTTTTTATTAATTTATAGAAATTTATGGATATTAATTTATGTAATTGATTTTGCAGGTAATTAGGACGAAGAAAATAATATTTGGAGGACAATTTGCAAGAATCAAGTTTGGGTTCGAACTTGATTCGGTTCGTGCTCAATCATCTCAATTTGACTCAGCTTTGGTTCAAAATCAGATTAAGCCAGCCCAAATCTAATAAGCCCAAATGGAGCCCGGTTGTGTTCAACCCAATTAAATCAGGGTCCGATTCAATCTCCTCTTCAAACAGCCGGTTCAGCGCCTAGGTTAAAGCCGAAAGGCCGGTTAATGCGGTTCAATGGGCGCCGGTTCACACGGGCGTTAAAGACCTCAAGCGGTTCACGAAGAGAAAGGGGGGCTCGGTCGCGATTGGGAAGCTACAGTGTTTCCCAATCGCGACTCTACTGTTTGTTGAGTGCGGTGGTACCCAAGTTGATTGGATTTTAATGT
>NW_027430300.1:0-13611 GCF_044706935.1 Curcuma longa | reverse complement strand
AACAAAAATGACTTTCCGCAGCGCGTCATCCGCAGCGCACATCATAGGCGCGCCGTTAATAGTTGCTTTAACAGCGCGCCCAATAAAATGCGCTGCGGATAATATCATAATTTTATTAACCACAGCATGCTTTAATAATGCGCTGTTAAAAATACTTTTAACAGCGCACATTATGTGCCGTTAAAAATATTTTTGACAGCGTATATTGTGCGCTGTTAAAAATATTTTTGACAGCATGCATGTATGTACACTGCGGATGTATGCTGTTAAAAAGCTGTTAAAAGAAATAAAAAAAATTCTCCGCTCCTTTCCCCACTCTTCTATTCTCGCTAGGTATCGCGATTTCTCCTCTCTTTTCTTCGGGTCCAGAAACGCACGGTTCTTCTCTTCTCCTGTACACGGTTCTTCTCTAGATCGCCTTCTCCTCCTTCCGCACGAACGCGCAAGCGGCGCGCCTCCTCTCCCCCCTACAGCGACCCAGCCATCCGCCTCCTCTCCCCCCTACAGCGACCCAGCTATCGCTCGCCCTGCCTCACCGGAGGAAAGCCGACGTCGCCGTGTGGAGGAGAAGCTGATACACTGCCGCAGCCGTCTCCCTCTCCTTCTCCTCCGTGCCCTAGCCGCAGCCGTCTCCCTCTCCTTCTCCTCCATGCCCTAGCCGCAGCCATCTCCCTCTCCTTCTCCTCCGTGCCCTAGCCGCAGCCGTCTCACGTGACGCCGCTGTGTGGAGGAGAAGCTGACGCACTGTTGTTTGCCGAGACCCCTCGCCGCTCGCCATCCTTTGATTCCATCGGTGGTAAGTTTGTGATTATATTTACAGGTTTTGTGTTTGGATTTCTTCGGTTTGCTGAGGTTTCTTCTGGATCGACAGATTAGAGAGGGGTTTGTTGGTTTCGGCTGTGAGTTGGGATTTGAGTTTTGGTTAGGGAAGAAGGGGCTGAAATCTAGGGCGCGATTTTGTTGCCACCGCTTAAACGTTGGACGCCTCCAGTTCTCCGGTTCTCTCTCGACCTCCTATTGCGACACCGCGATGGTGATCTCCACGTCGGAACTCCTCCGGCCAGTGAAGGTCAAGTTAAAAGCAGTTTTTAGCTGAATGACTTCTAACTCCTATTTTATTTTGGACATTCACAGTTTCTGTAGTTACTTAGATCATATGAGACTGCTACAGACATCTATTTACTCCCAAACTGTTTTTAAATAACTCTTACTTAGTTTGAGGGGAATGGGCCAGGAAACTTTTACAATAGGTGCTTGTAATTTGTTATTTTTTTTCCTAGTCAGTTTTTAGGATTAAGTAGATAAATGATGTCTTGATCTGTTTCCCACAACATAGGGAATTCTATTTTAGCATTATGCAGCCTTGATAGCTAGGCTTCCCTTCAAATATTGCCTAATACTTTTCATCAATGCATCTTTTTTAATTTTTGTACAGATTTTGAAGGCTTTGGGAGTCAACACAGATGTTTCAGTTCCGAAAGTCTTTTGTTTGTGCACCGATAAAAACATAATTGGAACATCTTTCTACATTATGGAGTATCTGGAAGGGCAGATTTTCTTGGATACGAAGTTGCCTGTAAGATTGCAAGATTCTTATCCTATGCTAATGTGGTATTCAGATGATTCAATATAGTACATTTTCTGTGAAATAATGAACTATAGCTTCTTACTTCATCTAATGCATCAACAAATGTAATACTTAGGTGCTGCAAATGATAGGGGACTTTGGTTAGGGGAAACAAAAAATTTTGTGTCTCTTTTGTGATTTTTTTCCTTTTTGAATTAATTTGGAGCTGCAACTTTTTATGGCCAGGGACTGAGTCCAGATAGGAGGAGGCTTATTTGTGAAGCAACTGCAAAAACTCTAGCGTCTTTGCACAAAGTTGATGTGGATGCTATTGGCTTGCAAAAGTTTGGCAGGCGAGAAAACTACTGTAGGAGGCAGGTATTATAAGTTAATTTTTAATTTTTTTAATCTGGAAAACTAGAACTAATCACTAATACTTTCTGTGAGCATATATGCAAACTCACAAAAAAATTTATGGTCTAAAAATGTACATTATTGTTTGTTTTCTTACTCTTTTTTTGAACAAAATAAAACATTTATTATTTGTTAAGAATACAGAACTGTAAGAGATTTTTTCCTAATAGTTTAAGCTTTTGGGATATAATGGTCACCAAAAAAAGGCGTCGGCTGTCGAGAGATTGAGTTGGGCTTTCTAATTGGAAGCCTATTACGCCACAACAATTGAGTTTAGTTGGTATAACTTAGAGATCTTTTGAGTATTGCATGTTTTTCCCGTTTGGTTCTTTGCAATGGGGCATCAGTTAGTGGTTGGTCTGTAACATGTTGTGGTTTGTCTATCTACTTTTCTTTTTTGGACATCATGCACCAAATAAGGCTTATCACAAGCCAAGGTTGGCAATTAGGGATAAAGTCACTGTTTTATTATTTGTCAAATATAACTGTGCTTATTGAACCATTTGGACAGTAGCACCTCAACTAAACTGTGCTTGAGAAATTTTAATATAGATCTCTTTTTAAAACATTACCTCAACTAGAATATAGTTATGGAATACAACATTACCTCAATTTTAATATAGATCTCTTTTTTGACTGGTGACAATATGCTCATATTATCCTTCAACTTTCCCAGCTTTTTATTATTCAATAAAGAATATTGAACTATTTCAATTAATGTGATGGACTAATGCAATGTTATTAGCTATAACCAATTCCTCGATGCAGGTCTCATTACTACCCGGTAATGTGTTAACGGTGACAATGTCCAAGCCACATGGATTTCGCTATCGAAGTGGACAATACATATTTCTGCAGTAGCCTACCATCTCCCCATTTGAATGGTCCATACTGAAGCTCATCCTCCATACCCAACTATTGGAGTTCATTTCATAAAAATGCTAAAAACTGTCATTTTTTTCTCATGATGACAGGCATCCATTCTCTATTACATTGGCCCCTGGCGATGACTACCTCAATGTCCACAATTCGCAGAGATTCATCAACAAGGATAGATTTATCAGCAAGAAAGCTCTTCCAGTCAACAAGTATATATGTGCTAAGTATCAGCACATATATACACATAACCTCATGTATTTTCTATTTTTCTTTATGTTCAAGATAACAAAGTCTTGTAAGCTTATCAAAATAGATGTGAATGTTATATATAATTGTTGGATTATAAATGTGTAATTTTATATGGTATTTGTGTGTGATATTTATGTTATTAATTATTTGAGTTTTGAGTTTATAATTGTGATTTGAATGATTTAATTATTTTATTTTATCCACAGCGCACATTGTGCGCTGTGATTGATCACATCCGCAGCGTACATTGCGCGCTATGGAATCTCACATCCGCAGCGTGCAATGCATGCCGTGGATGTGATCAATCGCAGCGCGCATTGCGCGCTGCGGAAGCTCACATCCGCAGCGCGCATTGTGCGCTGTGGATGCGATCATCCGCGGCGTGCATTGCGCGCTGCGGATGCCTAATGACTTTTAACAGCTTGCAACTGTGCAGCGTGCGATGTGCGCTGCGGATAGCATATTTGCGCGCTGCGAAAAGTCATTTTTGTTGTAATGCGATGAACCTAAGGTGAACCAAAATCCAAACTCCCTTTGAAAAGTAGACGAAAACATTTCAAGCTGATTCCATAACAATCTTATAGAGTAGGAGAGAAAAACTCGAATTAGATGAGAAATTTAACTGTAAGTGGTGGAGTGGAGTACTAACAGCCAGTTGAATCACCTTTTATTGGCAGAGTTGCTCGACTGCCGCCACTATCTGTGCTGGCTGCACCACAGTCCACTCCTCCAAGGTCCCAGCGTACGGCGTCGGTACATCCTGTGAGGACAAGCACATGATCGGAGCATCCAAGTAGTCCCAGAAGTTGTCAATTATCGCCGCCCTAAGACTCGAACCTATTCCTCCTGTTCGCATGCATTCCTCCACAATCAGCACACGATGAGTCTTCTTCACAGAATTCCCGATGGTGTAGAGATCAAATGGTTTCAGTGACCTGATGTCGATGACCTCAGGGTCATATCCTTTGTTGACCAGCGTCTTTGCGGCCTGCATCACATGGTACCGCATGCGCGAATAGGTGAGGATTGTAACATGCTCACCGGGTCGCACCATCTCCGCCTCCTCCAGACACAGAACATACTCCTCGTCTGGGATTCTCTCTTTCAAGTTGTATAGCAGGACATGCTCAAACAGCACCACTGGATTGTCACTCCTAATTGCTGCTTTCATAAGGCCCTTGGCATTATAAGGCGTTGAGCAGGCAACCATTTGCAAGCCCGGGATTGACTGGAAGTATGACTCCAAGCGCTGCGAGTGTTCTGCCCCTAGTTGCCGCCCGACACCTCCAGGGCCTCTGATAACCACTGGGATTTTGAATTGACCGCCAGAAGTATAGTGAAGCATGCCACAGTTGTTTGATATCTGGTTATAAGCCAGGAGGAGGAATCCCATATTCATCCCCTCAATAACAGGTCTTAAGCCCGTCATTGCAGCTCCAATGCCCATGCCTGTAAAGGAGTTTTCAGCAATAGGGGTGTCGAGGACCCTAAGATCTCCATACTTTGGAGCCAGACCTTTGGTCACCTTGTATGAGCCACCATAATGCCCCACATCTTCCCCCATGACACAAACTCGAGGATCTCGGTCCATCTCTTCTTCCAGTCCCTCTCGTAAAGCCTCAAACAATAGCAGTTCATGACTGACATTTACAAAGAAACAGAAAAAGTCAAATCCTTGCCAAAAAAATCATAGTAAAACATAAAAGCTTAAGCATGAAAACTTGGAATTCATGACAAAGAGCATAAACAGCCCAGTTGCATGATAGGTCAAATTTAACAAAAAAGATAAAGACAGTTGGAAAATACGTTATGTAACATGACAAGGTTACAAAGGCAAGGAAAAAAAATTATTACAACAAATAGAATATTAGAACCTTCTTCAAGTGGATTAGACTGAAATCAATATCCTTAAGATTTCTATTTGAATATTCGACAAACCTCTAATTAGGCACAACTAAATCTATTTGGCAGCAAGGTAAGAAGAAAAGTATTTTACATATTATGTCAGTGTGTTTCCTTTAGTTTCTTTAGGATAAAGTTCAAAACATTCCAGTTCAAAAACACAAAGAATACTAGACCCAAAAGTTGAGTGTGCAGGGTCGTGAAGGCCAAACCATTACACAAGGTAAGCAGTTAGAGAAAGCTTCTGAAACGATGAAGTAACCATGAGAATATCCATGGTCAAAAAAGCTAAACATCAAACAGATTATTTTTTGTTCTTTCCAAAAACAATTGGACCAATCACACTGCGAAAATTGTTGTAGAATCTAATACTCATTGGTAAAGAAGAGTCTTGGCACAACAGTAAAATTACTGCCGTGTGACTTGGAGGTCACAGGTTCAAGTCACAAAGCCTCTTGTAATGTAAAGTAAGACTACGTGTAATAGACCCTTCTCCGAAATCCCGCATTGACGGGAGCTTCGTGCACCAAGTTGCCCTTTGATCTGATACTCATTGGTGTGCTTAGCCATTTAAGGACTTTAATGTTCCATGTTTGTACAATAAAAGATTCTGGCATGATCCATTTGGAAATTAAGTGTAAAACAAAAGTATCTTTATTCCCTTCACAAGCCTAAAGTAACAAACAAGCAAACATATCATCCTGTGGCGCATACTCCATCTTACATTTTATACCTATAAAGTTGGAAAATTAAGATATGACATACACAGATTGTACACACCAGAAGCTCTACTGATCTGACTAATCATGTCCACTTTCACAGCATCTCTACATGATGATGCATTCAATTAAATTCCAGATTCCACCATAGTTCAGTAAATATTCAGAAACTTCCTATGTCCACATTATAAATTTTTCTTTTAACATTATAAGAACACTTTATAAATCTGACAACAGATACTTGGAGTAACTTGCACCAAAATACCACACTAATTTTGATCAACGAGGATTCTGACAATAGCAGAAACTTCAACAAAAAAATGTTTATATGAGTCAGAAACTGGATTAGAGAAAAGCCTTAGAATTCATCAGCATGAAGTTTCAACAAGGAAAAGTGACATGGAAACACTACAGTAGGTGCTATTGAACACTACAAACACAATGTTCCAGATTGGGTCGAGATTATAATGAGCAACAACTCCTTGTCCTATGTCTCTTCCAAATCCACAAATGAATTTAGAAAATAACAACTCAACATGAGTAATCCTTTGCAATTTCCAAAAAATCAATTGTCAAGAAACAGCACTGCATCAGAGAAGAAAATTACCCAGGTTTAGAGTCGGTGGAACTTGTAGGAGTATCGGCCTTGGCCTAACCCATGCAAGAGAAGACACAGAAAAGTAAGTAAATAGTGAGACATATTGTATCGATTTACAAGGACGAGAAAGAACGAAACAACACTCAACTGCAACGGCATTTGTGATCAAATTCCTTCCACTAAGCCTACCGGAGATTCTCCCATCGGATCTAACAACCAAGATGCTTCCTTTCCTTCCTGAGTGCCAAAGGAACAATCGTCATATCTTCAGATCCCAAATCAACAATAGTTATCTGATTCGGAAAAGAGGCGAAAGAAAAAAAAACCTGGAAGAGATCTCGCAGGGGGTGCAAAGAGACGCCTGTGCGGATCAATACGATTTGAGAGGAGGGCTGCCGACTGGAGTGATGCCGCCATTTCCGAAGCGGATCAAACCCAGAGAGAGAGGAGGAGGAGGAAGCGAATCGGAGCGAGAAAGGTCGAGGCTTGAGGAGCAGATATTATGCTCGCGGCCTCACGCTAACGGCGGAGCCAACGAGGCGAGGGGAGAAGAGACGAGGGTGAGCGGCGGGATCCTCTTCACTTCTGATGTGTACAATTCGCTACTTCCCCATCTTGACCGTTCGTTGAGCATCTTCATGCAATATTGACCGCTCATCGGTGAACTTGGATCTCAACAACGGAGGGCGATAAGATCCACTCATGGGCCTCGATGGATCCGTCAATTGACATATTTTAGAAAAAATATTTAGTCAAATTGTTTATACATTTTATTTAATAAAAGTGATGAAGAAATTACATTGTCTTTTGATTATAATAATAAATTATGGTGATGGGTGAGCAATTCCTCTTCCTATTGATTAAAAAAATGCATGATATTTAACTTGTTTACTCGATTGACAAAAAATAATTAATAGACACATGAGAACACAATATATGCAACGATATCCTCTAATTACCATTTGAACCACTAAAAAATAATAAATTTCAATCAGTCTCATGGACTCAATCCCTGAGGGTGGTCGGCCCTCATTTGAACCACTAAAAGATCATCAAAATGGTAGTCAATATATTTTTATTTAAACACCTTAATGACCATTTTAATGTCTATTATAGTTTTTATCTCAAAGGTTCGTTTAAAGTCACAAGATCAAACTCTTTTTTCCTTAGCCCACACTCTAAGGTCAACTCTTTTATATTGGTCAATGCCTAGAAAGACACTCATCGAAGCCTCCTACATACATCATGTCTAAAGTCAGCCTCGGCCTCTCTACTTTCTGGACTAACTCAACATTTTGTTGATTTGATCACTCTAGTGGAGTCTCACTCTCTAGCTCCTCGATTCGACTTAAAGGTGGGACTCGTAATATACCCTGAGATAATAATAATCTCTTCTCCCTCAGCATATCTAGCCTATATGGCTCGACTATAACGCAGTTGCATGCAGATTAAGAATAATCCACACAAGATCCATATTTTACAATGTTTCGGTTCCTTGCCGACGATAGCTACACCACCAGACAATATCGGGCCGCGGCAACCTGCTACCCCTCGTCGCTAGGAAGGACCTGAAGGAGTGAACACAGAACGCACGGATTAGAAGGGCGCCGGGGATCCCGGCGTGGCCACTCCGATGCTCAAGTCAGAAGAGAGACGTATAGGTGGTAACAAATGTGTAGAGAGAACTTAGGATGGTTGCCTGTCATACCTGCGGAGTTTATATAGGGGTGGAAGGAGCGATATCTTCAGATCTCGACGTTTGTAATTGGTGCTATGGGCGGTAGCATCGGACCGCTCTTCGTGATAGATTCCTCCTATCCGATGGTTTAACAGCGTGGGTTATCCTCTTTGGAGGATCAGGATCCTGCGGGACCAAGTAAGGGGACTTAGTCTACCATCTAACTCTTGCGGATGGGTTGCCAATCTTGCTAAAAAGGTCAGCGTGAGGATCCCTTGATATCTGCTCCGTAACTTGAGGTCGGGAGTGGCTGATTGGATATGTGCGGCTGGGATGCACAACTTTTATGGTAACATTATCCTAGCTGACGAGCTGCCGTAGGAATGCCCTGAGCTCCTTGTGGGGATCGTAGCTGACGGAAGTGATATCGGGATCTGGTCATGAGGTAGGCCAATGAGGCCGGGACCATGTCATGAGGTCGGCGTATGAGATCGGGACCGGATCATGAGGTCGACCCGTGATGTTAAGACCAGCTCATGAGGTCGGCATATGAGCTCGGGACCGGATCATGAGGTCGGTGCTGCCAAGCTTGTTGTGAGAGGACAGGGTTTATTTCCTGTTGCTCTAAATGTTGTGGCCCATGGTAACCTTCCAAGAGGGTTTGTTTGAGATCGGTGCAGATTTTGTGCTGATCGTGGGGAATTGGGTTACGAACGTTGAGGTCCGGAGGAGCTCGATTTGTACTTTGAGTCTAATGTCGACCTCCTAATGAGGTCGGTCGAGGGGATATTAGGGAGGAGTTTATATCAGTCTACTCCCGGATATCTAAAGGAGCTCGGCCTATGTTTTGAACTTTGGGCCGACCTCTTAGTGAGGTCGGCCAGGGCATTTTGTAAGGACTCAAACTTAGTATGGGGTATAGAGAAGGAAACCTAACCTAGTAATGAGGTCGGTTCTAAAGGGCATGTCGTCATTGAGAGGTTATAATCTTTAAGCATGAGCCAGGAATTCTCCTTGGGTGCCGAGGTGTATGCTGCCTTATAGCTGAGGTCTGTGTTTCGCTAGGTCATTAAACGCTGCCAGCAGTAAGAGAGGGGGTCTGGTTGTTTAGTAAGAGGTCTGCCCCTACTGTACTGAAGGATGGGCTCGTTTCTAGGGGAGGTCGGTTCTTTTCACCCCCCTTGATCTTGAGAGGATAATGCCCCGTGTCTGCTCCGAGTATCACTCTTTCTCTACGTCATCATGCCACGTGTCTCCACATCCTCAGGAATTATATTCGCCGGATCACACAAGATCTAATAAATGGTTAGGATTTTGGAGCAAAATTCTTTGACACATTCTGGCGCATCTAATTTTTATTTTTATCAAAGGACACACCTGATTCTCATTTTATCCTATGTTAATAGATAATCTTCTATATTTATTTATTATTATTTTAAAATTTTAATTAAAAAATTAAAATATATAAAAGAAGGTTAATAAAATATTTTAAAAATTTTATTTTTTAATATCTAATTATAAAAGAATAAAATAAAATTAATAACGAGAACTGATTTTATTAATAGAATAATAAATAAACAAATAATCATTTTGATATTAATTTTCAAAAATAACACCACAACTTAAATACAACATTAATGTAGTGTTGATCTTCTGAAATCAATACCACAGTAATGCTGGTTTTCAAAAATAAGCATCATAATATTAGTTTTTCTCACACACTATGGTGCTCATTGCCAAAGATCAATATCATTGTAATGCTGATCTTTAAAAATCAATATCACAAAGTTCTAAAAGCTTTAAACTATTTTGATCACTACTGGGAGAGTTTTTAAAATAGTAAATGAGAGCTTATTTGGACTCAGATTCATCTAATAAATCCACAAGAGTTGAAATGAGTCTAATCGAAGCTTTCTAGGTCTATCAATGAGTTTTGACCAGAACTGTCACGCCCCGAGAAGGCCATCCGAAAAATTTCGACAGCATCTTCCCAGTAACTATGACAATTCCCCTAATACAAACATATATACTCAGCCACAGGCGGCTGGAATAAGGACAACACGTCCAACAACATCACGACACACACAACATATGCAATAATAAGGCCTACACGGCCACATAATACTATCACATGCACCATAACCAGAATATGCAAAGTAAACAAAGCCAAATCATCGAAAATCCAAAGTAACGAATACTCACAATGCGAACCATCATATCTACAATCATAACAAATCGGAACCATAACTACAAGTCCATAAAATAGTAAACATAACTAGAGACAACGACAGACCAATTGCAACTAACAGAAATCTCCCGAGGTGAGACAGCAGCAGACGACCCAAATCTCCAAGCTCCAAGTACCTATCTGTTACCTGGGGAGAAATCAAAGCAACCCCAGGGTCTGGGTGGTGAGCATTAAATACTCAGTGGGTACAGAAAGAAGTGCATGTCAAGATACATAGCAGGAATAAAATAAGAAACAACCAGTATAGACTGAGAAGGTAATAACAACAAATAACAGGAACAGCAAGGATCATGGTAAAAGTCATGATATATCAACAGGATAGAATAGGCATAATCCTACTGTGCAACTGAATAAGAAATCTACATGGATTATCATGTATGACATGGCACACAATGCAACAATCATGGCATATCAATGCAACAATCGGAAAACATATGAGTAAGTAAACTACATATATCTATCAACCTACCAACGGTGCATGCAAATCCGTAGCAACCATAGCAACCAAAATATCCGTCACTGTCCGCACTCGTCGTCCCAGTCACTCTCCCAGAGCTCAGTGAACTGGGGGCCAGACATGACCTACTGCCAGCTCCAACAACTAACCACTATAGAGAAGTGGGGAGGGGCAGTGTGGCAGGAGGGCTATGTAGCCAGTCCTGGTCGCACCCCACTGTGGTGCAACCTCTTACCTATGTGGCACCACAACATGATGCAGGTAAGATCCACCAACAACAACAACCACAATGATATGAATGGATGGTGATCATCCTAATATGTAATAGCTACATTCATTTAGCATGTTCAACAGGGATCTCTAAAGGATATCATCAATCAGGATTACAACAGTTAAGAGTTATCTAACAATAGGTAGGAACTCCTAAGGTCAACCAGCATATGTCAACAACAAAGTATAAGGTATCAACTAGGTACTAGTATGAATGACAAGTGGCAACAACATAATATCAGATCATCATAAAGGTCAACCGGAAATGTCAAGCAAAGAGTATCAACAGATGTCAACGGATAAATAAGCTAAGCAACAACAATTTCAACGTAGAAGGAAACAACAGGAATAACATGCACTGTAAAGCGCCTGTATTGACCAAGTACAGGGTACCCACCTGATTGATGAAATCGTCGCAATAAGAATCCTAATAAAATCCTCCACGTATAGTAGGATCAACAGATCGAGGTCCTGTAATTAACATAAACATCTTCTAAATATTATATTTACTTTGCAACAAAGTAATCCTAGTCGATTCTAAAGTCAATCTAACTCAACTACTACTTACTTGATATAATTTAATTATTAATCTGATTAATAATTCAATTGATCCTTAATGAATTACATGACATTTAATCGATTATTAAACTGATTAACAATTAAGTATTATTTTATTTAACTTAATCAAATTCTCAGTAAATCTTAAATGGATTAATAAATTAATCACTTATCAAATGTGTCAATCAAAATATTAACCATCTAAAACAGTTAACAAACCTAACTTGTTCAATCATCTACTCGTTCAACTTAATTAATAAATTAACTCACTATTAAATTGATTAGCTACTCATTAATCCTCTAAATTAGTTATTACCGATTACTCAAGCAATTAATTACTAATTACTAACTAATTAACAGTTTATTAAACGGATTAACATGTAATTAAACTAGTTAATAATCCCATTAAACTAGATTAATTTATCTTAATTAATCCAATGTCATCCGTTTAACCAACAAGCTTTAATTAATTAACTACCCTAAATCAACCTAACACATTAATTAACCCTTTACCAATTGGTTGTCGGCGGAGTTCTCGCGGGGAAATCAGGGGACGCGGCAGCGGGGCGTCGGCGTCGGCTTCTTCTGACGGTCGGCGGCCGGCGGTGGCTGGACGAGGGTGGTTGCTGGTTCGGGGGTGTTCGGCGTCTTCTCCACAGTAGGCGGCGGCGACGGGCAGAGGAGGCGGCAGCGTCGAGCAGGGCTTCTTCTTCGTGTGGGGAGGCAGCGGCGGAGCGGCGTCTTCGGCAGTGAAAGCTGGGCAAGAAAGGCAGCGCTGGTAGCTAGGGTTCCGGAGTTCTTCGACGGAGCAGAGACGGAGGAGGAAAGGTGCGGCGCGGTGCGGCGCGGCAGAGGGTCGCGATTCAGGATGGAGAGGAATAGGGCAGCGCTGTAGCTTATATAGGATAGAGGTTTCTTAAGGCTTTCTTAATGGGTTTAGATCCAATAACCCAATAACCATTAACCCATTAATCCATTAACCCTTTACCTATAATAACCATTTTTATTTATTCCGTATTATTATTATTATTATTATTATTTAATTACAAATAACCCCTCTTAGGTTTCGGTACGGTTAGTCCGGTGAAGAGCAGTCTCGCTCTGATACCACTTGATGGGTCCAAAAGAATGCATGTATCTCCACAATAGCATGATATTGTCCACTTTGGGCCTAAGCCCTCATGGCTTTGCTCTTGGGCTCTCCCCAAAAGGCCTCATGCCATTGTGGAGATATTTTGATTCCATCGGTTCTAACAAGTGGTATCAGAGCGAGACCGCTCTTCACCGGACTAACCGCCGGACTGAGCCATGATCCAGATCTAACCATGTGCTTTGAACCTTAAAAACAAAAGAAGTGGGTGCTCCCGTGTCTGAATCAAGAGGACCAGACACCAGGTGAAAGTCCTAGTAGGTCGGGTGGACCGAGGGGCAAAAAAGTCTTAGTTGCGACTAGGTCCACCCGTCCTAGTAGGTCGGGTGGACCTAGGGGCAACTAAGACTTTTTGCCCCTAGGTGAACCCGACCTGGTAGGGTCGAGGATTCAGGGAGGTGTCTGGTCCTCTTGAATTCGAGCACGAAACCTCACTTTCTTTTGTTTTTAAGGTTCAAAGCACATGGTTAGATCTGGACATCTAAAGCACATAGAAAAGATCATGGGGTTAAAAGGATGGAAAGTATCTCCATTGGTATGAGGCCTTTGGGGAGAGCCCAAGAGCAAAGCCATGAGGGCTTAGGCCCAAAGTGGACAATATCATGCTATTGTGGAGATACATGCATTCTTTTGGACCCATCAAGTGGTATCAGAGCGAGACTGCTCTTCACCGGACTAACCGCCGGATGAGCCATGATCCAGATCTAACCATGTGCTTTGAACCTTAAAAACAAAGGAAGTGGGTGCTCCCGTGTCTGAATCAAGAGGACCAGACACCAGGTGAAAGTCCTAGTAGGTCGGGTGGACCGAGGGGCAAAAGTCTTAGTTGCGACTAGGTGAAAGTCTGGGAGTAGGTTGAGGTGGACCGAGGGCAGTCCTAGTTGCGGCTAGGTGAAAAAGTCCTGGTGGGTCGAGGATTCAG
>NW_027430299.1:0-26696 GCF_044706935.1 Curcuma longa | reverse complement strand
GTATGACATGGCATATGCATGTTATGCAAACAAAAAACAAAACGGATACTTACCTTAGTCTTATCCATTTTTTTATAGAAAAATTATTTCGTTTTGTTTTTTGTTTCTTCTTTGGATCATAACCAAATAAAAACTTCTCGAATTATCAGAATAAATTCGAATGAAATCGAATCTGATTTCAATATTTCATATCTCTCCTTGTCCAATCCAAACAAAAGGTCCACATCTTTTTTTAGAATTAGTCTGTTTTTATTTTATGTTATTTCGTACCGTACAATTCCTTTAGTTTGCGGGATCATTTTCCCCTTACCCTAAGGGTAATGAAAAGAATTATAGAATGGATTGTTAATTATGCCAAGATCTCAGATAAATGCAAATTTTATTGATAAGACCTCTTCAATTGTGGCCAATATCTTATTACGAATAATTCCGACAACTTCCGGAGAAAAAAAGGCATTTACCTATTACAGAGATGGTGCGATTTGATTCTTTTTTTTTTTAGGTCCAGTATTACGAGAAAGAAAAGAGACATGGTTCGAGATAGAAAAAACCAAATTATTAAAATAAACCCACGCTTGGTGAAGGTGAAGTTTGTAGATAGAACAATTCCTTCTGTCGTGTATCCTCGATTGATGCAGCCTCGGATGCTTCAATTGTTGATTTTAGTATTTAGCGAAAGGTTACACCTATGGGTTCCGTATTGCGAGTCAATCCTACTCCACTAGTACCAATAGGCAGCATAGGGGAAGAAGCACTACACCTAGGAATCAACAACATGAAAACTTTGTTATAAATTACCCTTTTCCTTATCGGTATCGGGGCTAACAAGAATGGTTGGGACAACAAACATCCATCTCGTTCGTACTTTGGGTATCCGTATAACCATCAAAGATCGTTGAAGTGACTAATTCCTGGAAATAGGGGGCGTTGAGGACAAAGAAATTGTTGGAGTTACCATTTCCATCTAGTACTAATACAGTTGGTGTTAATAAACAACCTCTTGCAGGAAGGCTGGCTAGAGATTTCTTGTAAAAATACTAGCTCCTTTCAGTTCATAATGAGAATAGTCAAATTTGAATTTCATGGATTATTTCCCTTAGTACTATGCGCAGAAAGAAGGGAGGAGCCATATGAAATGAAAATCTCACGTACGGTTCTGGAACGGAGATTCTTTGAATAGAATGAACGACCGTAACGGATGTTGGCTCAATCCGAAGGAAATTATGCGGAAGCTTTACAAAATTATTATGAAGCTACGCGACCAGAAATTGATCCCTATGATCGAAGTTATATACTCTATAACATAGGACTTATACACACAAGCAACGGAGAGCATACAAGGGCTTTGGAATATTATTTCCGGGCACTGGAACGAAACCCATTCTTACCACAAGCTTTTAATAATATGGCCGTGATCTGTCATTACGTGCGACTATCTCTACTATAGAAAGAAGGAAAAAAGATCCAATTAACTAGTAAATACTAGAATGAAATAGGTTTTCTACATATGCGTCGTCTAAAGCAACGGTTTTTATCAGCTGTAGCAAGTAAAGAGACTTCACGAGAACCAAAATTAAGAAGAAATAGATAAAACCTATATACTCCATGGATAAAGGATTGAATTGATAGAGAAAGCACCGTAAAGATCAATTAGCAAACTATTTGGTCGATAGAGTTAAGAACTGCTTTACTTACTTATCCCGTGATACAGGATAAAAGTTAGGAATCAAATTATGTAATAGAGTTGATCCACTAAGGTATTGAGCAGCGGTGTAGCATCAGATCCCAAAGATCGTAAGTTCTTTTTTCTTATATTATATTAGGATATTAGGGAGGAAAGTCTTTTTCAAAAATTCTATATCTATATTATATAAATTGCATATATGCAATCGAGATAGTTACCTTTCAGAGAATTCTAACACTATATTTTAACACTATTATATATAGGATATAGGGTCGATCCATACTTCATTCCTCTGAAGGTGGGAGAAAAGATAAAGCTTTTTATTGATCAAAAAATTAGAGTTTTAAACTTATGTAATTAACTTCTTCTGGCTAACCCAACAAAAATGGGATACTTTTATGACAATATGACAAATCTAATTCAATTAACATAAGGTAGATTAAGACGGGGCGCAAGCAAAAAGAATCGATTGTCGAGCCGTATGAGGTAGGAAACTCTCAAGTACGGTTCGAAGGGAAGGAGCTACCTATTCCGACCGGGGAGAACAGGCCATTCTACAAGGTGATTCTGAAATTGCAGAGGCTTGGTCCGATCAAGCTGCTGAGTATTGGAAACAAGCTATAGCGCTTAGTCCGGGTAATTATATTGAAGCACAAAATTGGTTGAAGATCACGAGGCGTTTTGAATAAGACCACTCCCTTTTTTAATTCATTAAAATTAGTTGTTGGATCCATCAATCAAATAAAATAGATCGTGTTCCCATGAAAAGATCCAATCAAGAGTTTCATTATATCCTTTCTTTCTAAAATCATTGTATGGTATCTCATAGGGATAAAACGGTATAGAATAAAACTAATAAAGCTAGTAAAAGAAAGATACAAGATACGGTGGAATGACTAAATATGGATAAGATATAGCAATGGATCTTATTAATCCTAATGAATGATCTTGTGATTTCTAGTAAAGGAATAGAATATTTCATAGAAGTAGATTCATATGGGTACTTATACATTCAGATATAAGTATACTAGGTTTAGGTTGCAAAAAAAATTGTTTTTTCGTTTCGCCGGGAAAGTACTTTCCAAGGAAAATAGGCCCCTTGGGCACCTAATCGTTATGTCATAATAGATCCGAACACTTGCCTCGGATTGACTTCAATATCATAATTGCTCTAGTGAATAACTAAATAGATGGATGGGAGATAGGAAAAAAAGGATTAATCATAAAAAAAAAATAGCTATCTTTCGGAGGTTCACTAAAAACTTGATGATTGGCGGGTCTCTTTGTATGTGTTGTCCGGAAAGAGGAGGACTTAATGATTATTCGTTCGCCGGAACCAGAAGTTAAAATTGTTGTAGATAGGGATCCTATAAAAACCTCTTTCGAGGAATGGGCCAGACCCGGCCATTTCTCAAGAACAATAGCTAAAGGCCCCGATACTACCACTTGGATCTGGAACCTACATGCTGATGCTCACGATTTCGATAGTCATACCAGTGATTTGGAGGAGATCTCTCGAAAAGTATTTAGTGCTCATTTCGGTCAACTCTCCATTATCTTTCTTTGGTTGAGTGGGATGTACTTCCGGCGCCCGTTTTTCAAATTATGAAGCATGGCTAAGTGATCCTACTCACATTGCACCCAGTGCTCAGGTAGTTTGGCCAATAGTGGGTCAAGAAATATTGAATGGTGATGTGGGTGGGGGTTTCCGAGGAATACAAATAACCTCCGGTTTTTTTCAGATTTGGCGAGCATCTGGAATAACTAATGAATTACAACTTTATTGTACCGCCATTGGGGCATTGGTCTTTGCATCGTTAATGCTTTTTGCCGGTTGGTTCCATTATCATAAAGCCGCCCCAAAATTGGCTTGGTTCCAAGATGTGGAATCCATGTTAAATCACCACCTAGCGGGGTTATTAGGACTTGGGTCTCTTTCTTGGGCGGGACACCAAATCCATGTATCTTTACCGATTAACCAATTTCTCGACGCTGGAGTTGATCCTAAAGAAATACCACTTCCTCATGAATTTATCTTAAATCGGAACCTTTTGGCTCAACTTTATCCTAGTTTTGCCGAGGGAGCAACCCCCTTTTTCACCTTGAATTGGTCAAAATACGCAGAATTTCTGACTTTTCGTGGAGGATTAGACCCAATAACAGGTGGTCTATGGCTAACCGATATTGCACACCATCATTTAGCTATTGCTATTCTTTTCCTGATCGCAGGTCATATGTATAGAACTAACTGGGGCATTGGTCATGGCCTTAAAGACATTTTAGAGGCTCATAAAGGTCCATTTACCGGGCAGGGCCATAAGGGACTCTATGAAATCCTAACAACATCGTGGCATGCTCAATTATCTCTTAACCTCGCTATGTTAGGTTCTTTAACCATTGTTGTAGCTCACCATATGTATTCCATGCCTCCCTATCCATACCTAGCTATTGACTATGGTACACAACTTTCGTTGTTCACCCATCACATGTGGATCGGTGGGTTTCTTATAGTTGGTGCTGCTGCACATGCAGCAATTTTTATGGTAAGAGATTACGATCCAACTACTCGATACAACGATCTATTAGATCGTGTCCTTAGACACCGCGATGCAATCATATCACATCTTAACTGGGTATGTATATTTTTAGGTTTTCACAGTTTTGGCTTGTATATTCATAATGATACCATGAGTGCTTTAGGGCGTCCCCAAGATATGTTTTCAGATACCGCTATACAATTACAACCCATCCTTGCTCAATGGGTACAAAACACCCATGCTTTAGCACCTGGCATAACAGCTCCTGGTGCAACAGCAAGTACCAGCTTAACTTGGGGAGGTGGTGAGTTGGTAGCAGTAGGCGGCAAAGTTGCTTTGTTACCTATTCCATTAGGAACCGCAGACTTTTTAGTCCATCATATTCATGCATTTACGATCCACGTAACTGTATTGATACTACTGAAGGGTGTTCTATTTGCTCGCAGTTCCCGTTTGATCCCTGATAAAGCAAATCTTGGTTTTCGTTTCCCTTGTGATGGACCTGGAAGAGGGGGGACATGTCAAGTATCCGCCTGGGATCATGTCTTCTTAGGTCTATTCTGGATGTACAATTCCATTTCGGTAGTTATTTTCCATTTCAGTTGGAAAATGCAGTCGGATGTTTGGGGTACTATAAGTGATCAAGGAGTAGTAACTCATATTACAGGAGGAAACTTTGCGCAGAGTTCCATTACTATTAATGGGTGGCTCCGAGATTTCTTATGGGCACAGGCATCTCAGGTAATTCAGTCTTATGGTTCTTCATTATCTGCTCTAGCTTTTTCTTTAGTTTCATGATCTTTCGTCTTGATTCTTCGTGTAACACATTTGATGCAATGGCTGAGTGAGATATATCAGCGTCTGATTTTTCTTTCTTGTCGGCCCAGTTAAAGAAATTACAGCTATTCGAGGTCTGCAACGATCACAAACATAAACGTTACCAAGCAATTTGGTTGAAGAGCTAAAAATGGATTTCACTTTGGTGCGATGGAAGAAACAACTTACATTCCAGTTAGGGCACCTCCAAAATCTTCTCCCTGGATTTGCGTTGCTATTAGATTTGAGTAGAATCAGCTGGTCCCTAGAACCACACCTCCTTGAACTCCTGGACACCAACGAAGATGAAGATCTGCAACTACAACTCATCGACAACAATGAAGTCCGTTCATCTGCAACTCGCCGATCAGTCCAAAAAAATTCTGTGAGAAGAAAAAAAGTTTTAGACATACCTGGAAGCCATGAACTGCCCCACCGCTTCAGAGGGGATGCCCGCTTTAGAGGGGATGCGCCACCGCTTCAGGGAGGAAGATATCAGCCACCTAGCTTCAGAGGGGATGCCTGCTGCAGATGTGCGATCGTTGAAGCTTAAAGGCGGTGAGGAGGACGGGTAAAGTTTTGTTTTAGGTATAGGGTTAGGAAGGGTAACTTCGTCTTTTATTATGTCTCTGCAGATGTTAAGTCTCCGTCTCTGTTTTTGTATTTTGTATTACCAAATATGAGACAGATACAATTTATATTTTGTCCACTGTCTCTACTGTCTTCTGTATTTTTGTATTTCTGTCACTGTCTCTCGTGTCCCTCAAACCAAACGCAGCCTAAATGATAATTTGCAACTCTACCTAGTGTTCATTCTTTGCTTGATGATATATAGCTCCACATATCTAGTGCATGATTAATTTGTTATTTTGATATCATATCTTTTTGGTGCATCATGAATTTTATTATCAGTCCGAGTAGACTCTTTCATACTATTATTATTGTCGTTGGGTCTAGAAAGTGAGATTCTTTTTTGGTCTCTACTCAATTAAGAATCTATTAAAAGAATACTGAATAAAAAAAGTTTTTTTGACACTAAAAAAAGTGTGTTTAACCATCCAAAATTCTTTCTATTTTAACTTTGTTGACGCATATAACTGGTCTGTATTTCCAAACTCTATCACTGTGTCTTTTTTTTTCATTCCGTATATATGATGAAAGCATAGCGGTTGGCTTTTCTTATTTGGCCTTTATACTAAGTAGTCATGCCTATTTTCTGCATGACAAACTTGCGTAAGACATGTATATTGAATGCCTTTGGAAGCCCTTTGAACTGGAGTTATAATCATGAACAAATTTAATGATATACATAATCTCAATTATTTTATTTATGGAGTTGTAGTTCACGTTGATAGATTGAGACCTTTGTCCTTGGTATGGTTGCACATGTGAGCCAAGTACAACAGGCACGATAACCGATCCTCACCTTCCTCTCACTTGTTACCAAGAATCTGCATGGACTCTTAAGTGGCAACAATCAGAATCTCAGGGCTTACCCATACTTGGTTTTGGATGCCAAATTAAGCTTAAAAATGAGTCAAGGACAAGGTTTGGAAGGTCTCACTTGAATGCATTGTTTCTCCTTTTCTCATCCCCTTCCTTTTGTCATGCTCACCTGAACCGGAGTTTGGCTCATCCGAATCTGACTCCGGCCTTTCGCCCTCAAGCGTATTTCCTCCCGACTTCTCGTCTCTCGGACGTCGTGCACTCCCTTCTTGCTCCACCGGCGTACCTTTCTGTAGCTTTCGTATTCCTCGGATTGCACCGAGCCTGTTAGCTCACTTTCCCGCTCAACCCTTCTCGTCCGCTATGTCTTACGCTCAACTTCTTTCGTACCTAAGTTCTTGCATACTTAGCAGAGGAATTAGAATAATACATGACCTAACTTAATCTGATTGATCACACCAAAACAAACCGGAGCATCAACAATAGCTTTCTGGGGGGGGGGGGGGGGGGGGGGGGAAGGGAAAACTTACTAAAAGTAGGGAAAGGTAGTTGTCGGAGGGAGAGCGAGAGTCGTTGGCTAGTTGAGGAGTCGCAGATGAGGAGAAATTAAGAGGGTATTTAGTTTGATTTTTTTTATTTTTTATTTTTTATTTTTTATTTTCTAATCTAATTTTTAAAAAATAAAAAATACATTTGATATGATATACTATTTTTTATTTTCTAAAAAAAATTAGAAAATATGTTTGATTTGTTAATATAAAAAATTATAAATAAAATAATTTTTTTAAATAAAAAAATCATCTTATTCATGGAAAAAAAATCATATAAGAAGGGGGCTAAATCTAATCTAACCGTGTGGGACCGTGTGAGATTGTGGGATAGAAAATAAATTTAAATTAATTAATTCAAAGAATTAGATATCTAAAAAAAATAAAAATAAAAATTTATCAAATAAATAATTATTGTATAATCAAAAAATCAAAAGAGGATCTGAATAATTTGATGAAAAATTTAAAAAGGAAACAAAAACATTTAAGGGATAAAATACCAAGCAAATCGGATCAAACAATATGTTTTTGAGACATAACCACGAAGACTTCTATCTCACCAATATATTACTTGCGTCGTTGGATCAATTCCTGCATTTCGATCCTCTTTCTTGGATGCTTCCTTCCCTGTTCCCATCCTTTCAGGAACATGACTAGTAAAAAAGGGTTTGTTACCGCCTCATAATGATTCTGAGGTTGGGTTTTAGTTATTGAATTCTCAAATCTATTCAAGCTTCTCTCTGCTACTTGGATATCCCTCAGTGCCGACTGCTTGGAATCATGGAGAGGGTTATCTTAGTGCGGGACCTCCTTTCGTTGCCTCCCGCACCGCAAGCTCACACCTTCCGCCAACCCCTCCGCCACTGACTCCCCTTCGCCTCCACCTGTTTCGTCTCCCCAATTCTTGACTTTAACTCGGAGGAAAAAACTCCATCGCTTTCGAGACTGAGGGCTGCCTTCGACTGCCAAAGGCCGCTCTACCAGAGGCGTCGGGTTCATGGAGGCCGAGGTTGAGATGCCTAAGTTGTTGGGAGTCGCAACCTTTAAGTCAGGGAGAAAAGGAGTTGTGCGATGAAGTTGCGATGTCGGAGAGAAATTTAAAGGCGTGTAGCATTACTATAGCCGTGTTTTCGCATTTTCTATTTCTTAGTCGCAGTTTCCATCCTCTATAGAAAATGATATTTTTTTCATTTTCTATTTTCTTAGAAAATGATTTCTCATTTTCCAGAGAATGAGATTCGAAAATGCAAAGCAAACAGTAATTTCTAAAAAATAAAAAATGACTAAACCAAATGCTTACTAAGATTTTTGATATTTGAAGATGGAAATGATATAAATTCCTAGAGATGCATAAATGTCTTATCGAGGGAATTTAATCTCGAGAAGATGAGGGGATTGAAGGATGGAGTATCATAGCAGCTAAGTGTGAGTAATGAGGTAAATAGGTAGCGGAAGTAAGTAAAAGAGATCTAATTTTTAATGAATTGTATAACATCAAGATGCAGGAAGGAGAATCCGCAAGCCAACTTCATGCCCGCATCCAAGACCTCCTCAATTGCCTCCACGCAATTGGAGAACCAATCGAAAATCGAGACATGATAAGGTATGCACTGAAAGCGTTTCTAAGAAATACTTTGTGGGCATCGGTGGTCGATGCTTACAAGGTCTCTCAAAACCTTTCAAAAATTAAATTAGATTAGTTATTTACTGAATTTGAATTACACAAACAGACTAATGCTATACCGGTCAAGGAAGGTATTATCTTAATTGCATATTAACTCAAGAAGAAAGAGCCAAAGTCCAAATCTCGAGTGGAACTCGAATCTAAAGACGAATCAGATTCAGAAGACGACAAAGAACTCAACACTGAATTAGTCAATTTAGTTTGAAAACTGTTCAAATGAAAGAAAGGGATCACAAAGCACAAGATCAAGAAAATAACCCAAACAATGAACAAGTCACCTGGATCAAACCAAAATAAAATGAACACTGAAGTAACTTGCTACGACTACAACAAAAAGGGTCATTACAAGTCAGAATGTCCAAACAAGAAGAAGGACAAGAACCAACGAAGAAGGAAAGCACTAAAAGCCACGTGGAACGAGTCATCTTCAGAATATTCTGATGAAAAAGAACAAGCCCAAACGAACTTTCTAGTACTACTGATTCAAGATCAAGTGGTCGAAACTGAATCTGAGCCTGAGTCTGAATCTGAATTCGAAACTGAGTCCGAGAGAAGCTGCAGATCCGTATTCGTTTCAAATGATTCCAATAATGTGGTAGACTCTCCCCTAGTTAATAAGTTATACTCATTAATCTAAACTCAAATGTCCAGGTCGAGTCTCTCCAAAAGGAGACCAAAACCTTTAAGGAAAAGACTGAGGATTTCAATTAAGCAAGTTCAAATTAGAACTTCAACCCAAGCTTAACAACTTGAAGAAAATTTCAATTTGAAAACTCAAGTTGAAAACTTTAATGGATCATTGGAATGATTCACCTCAAGTTCTAAGTACCTCAATATAATATTTGAAACTCAAAGGGTCATATATAATCAATCTGTACTCGGATATAAGGCTAAAACATGATTCAAATCATATTTATCGTTGGTGAATTGAACCAGTAGACAACGAATCCAAGCATGGATTCCAAAGTTGAGCTTGACTAATCAAGTCGAACTAAATCAAAATTGAGTCTCCAATGATTAGATTCACTATTTGACAAGATCTTATAAAGGTCATAATCTAGGAGGAGCCAATAAAAAAATCATCATAACCAAATAAATTAATTTTTTTTATTTTCTGAGACTGAACCTAGACTAGATAAGAATAAAGGCTTGGCTGACAATTGCCCAACCTAATACAAGGGTGAGACGAAATGATAATATGTTAAGGAAACTTAGTCTAAGTAATCAAATGGAGTAAGGAGTATCTTACTTAATCAACTTAGCTAAATGAAATTAATAGGAGTTATCTCGTCAAACTCTAGACTAGTTAAATCAAAATATTTCATTAGATTAATTAAGTATATAATGTCACAAATTAATTTTGCCTTAAAAAATGATCGTTGCTCCGGTATCTAAGAAGGTCTTTAAACCTCGCCAAGGCCTGGAAACTAAAACCTAAAGTATACACTTAATTGATCAACGATTAAACTTGAATATGATTTAAGGTCAATCAAGTCTTGAATTCAAAATTAAATTAATCAAGAATAAACTTGAACAATCATCTCACACAACCTATAAAATTAACTGATCGAAAATCTAAAAATGGATGAGATAGATTTAATGCATAATTTAAAATTTATTAATTTAATTCACTAAAATTTAAATCTACTAAAAATTCATAATTTAAGCAAACTAATTAATTCAATAAAAATAAAGTTAAATAATTAAAGCTTAATCAAATAATGTAAAAATCTTAAATAAGTTTAACTTAAACTTTAATAAATTTAAATAAATCTAACTCAATTTTAATGAAAAATAAAATTAACAAACTCAGCCAAAATAAACCTTCATTAAAATCTTAAACTTAATCATTAAATTAATTTGAATTGAATAACTTAACCAAATCTAATTGAATTTTATGAACTTAACCAAATCGAACAAGTAGGTAGACTAGAGTTGATTTTTAAAATAATCCTACTAAACTAGTAATTTTTATTTTACAAAAATTTATATTTTTTAAACCTATTTATTAAAAATTGATTTTTTAAAACTTATATTTTTCAAACCTATTCTTTAAAACTTATGTCTTTTAAACCAAGTTTTCAAGGTTTTAATTTTTTAATCTATTTTTCAAAATATATTTTTTAAAACTCTTAATAACAATTTAGGTTTTTAAAAATTAATTGAAATATGAACTTAGCCTATGTCTTCTAGTAGAAAACATGATCCTATAGATTTAGGCAATCAATATCTCACAAATACCTTACAATTAACTAGCTTGTGTACTGAATCACTTAGGATGGTATGAGATGCTTAAGGTCAAATCTGGATTTCAAATGCTTATATCAACACATTACCATAAATCTGGACTAAAAATACAAATAAATATAAATCAAGTTAAGTATTCTTTCATAGTAATTAACTAGCTAAAAATATACACTTAACTTGACTAACTTAATAAAAATTACTATCTTCTAAGAGTCAGCTAATAACATAAGTTAAACATGTTGATAAAGACAATTTCATAGATGTTGTATTTTTAAATATTTTATTTTATAAATTTAATCATCATGCTTGGACTCTAGGCTCTATAAATTTATTTGCTATCAATACAATTAATTAAGAATGGTGTTGTTGTTTACATAATTTTGTTTCATTATTGCAAGTGTTACATCTTAAAAAAAGATTCAAACCTTCATGTAAAAATTTTAATTGTTTTAAAACCATAAATTTTTTTTTTTCAAAACTTTCTCCCTAACACTTTCAAAACCTTATTAATTTTTGATTATATCAAAAGGAAAAGTAACTTCAAAGTCAAGATAGTCTTTCAAAGATAAGTGATTTTCAAAAAATATTAAGATAAGTGTTTTTCAAAACAGTAGTATAAGTTTTTAAAAGTAAGTGTTTTCAAAGTACCATTTATCTAAAGTAGTTTTAAAGTGTTTTCCAAAGTATAAAACTTTCTTAAACTAAAACTATTTTTTTTAACAGAGTGATTTCTAAAACTTAAAGTATGTGATTTTTAGGGGGAGAGATTGAATTAAGGAAGAGTTTTTTTTATTTAACTTTTGAAAAGTTTTGAAAATAATAATCTTTCAAATAATAACTCTTCTTAGAGGAATAGGTGAGAACGCATTCCCTTGAAGGAAACAGTAGATGTCGGTCTGATCTAGAATTTCATTAGAACCTCAAAGTCAAGACCAGATAATTGTAAAACTGTCTAAACTTAAATCCTGCATTATACTTGTATTATTCTAACTCTATGATGCAGGAAAATGAGTTTAAAGGAAATCCAGAAAATTGGATTCTAAACGCCCCTATTGGATCCGGACGCCTAGATAGTTCTGGTGCCCCTATCAGATCTAGGCATCCGAATAAGATTTCTTCGGGCCAACGAGGCGGATGAGATGACAAGTTCCAATTGGCCGAGACACCTCAGCTTTCAAGTGCCTGGAAGGAATCTAAACATTCGAAGAAGGATAAGATGCAATGGAGCCAAGTCTGATCTCACAATTGCCACATCCACATTTTAGGCTCCCAAAGCAATTATAACAGATCAGATAGCCTACGGTGGGGGTGCCTCGAAAGGGTATCCAAGCATTCGAATTGCTCCATAAAAACACCTACAAACAGAGCATTCAAAACATCATTCAAGATAATTTTGAAATCGCTATTCAAGTGATCCACGCTTTCGAAATGCTACTGCAACGCCAAGACGCTACACCGACACCATACTCAAGCCTCCAATCATTATCAGTAACTAGTAGCATAATTTTACTTGTCTTTGTGCATATATTTTTTAGGAACAATAAATGTGTTACCGTTCCTCATTTTGTAAAAAATGACACACTTTCTCATTGTGTGAAAGAGTCCTTTAGTGAATTGTCCATCGAAAATAGTTAAGGACTGTGCGTCTTGAAGTAACAGCCAGAGGCTTTGAACGAAATAAAAAAGAAACATGTTATTTGATTTGTGCGTCTTGAAGTAACAGCCAGAGGCTTTGATCACAAAGTCTAACCTCTTCGGCAGCTTCCTGAAAAATTAGATTCTGTGATCCCCTTTTCCGTTCTACTCTCAACAACATCAATCAGCAAGGGAAAGGACTGAATTCAATAGCTCAGTTTTATCTTGATACACATTCTTTGTGTGTCACTGCCCTTTTGCTTCAGAATTCTAGTAATGCAACCATCATCACTTAAGAAATCTCTAATAAGGAATTGATCCCTACAATTCGTGAATTCATATCTCACGTTCCGTAATCAGGCCAAAGAAATCCAATACTGAAACGGCAATCTAATAGCTTTGTTGTTTTCAGTTTTCTTTTTTTTTTTTTGTTTTTTTTCTTTGAAAGGTTCTTGATCCATGCCTAGTTCATTTACAATTCCTTCCCCTTCTAAATGGATTGAAGATCACAATCCAACTGTTTAGATCTCAAAGAACTTTTGTATTTTAAGAATTCAGCCACCTATTTCAGAATTCCTAAAATGAGCTAGGTTCTAAAAGCTGTGATTTTACACTCATGGTTTCAGAATTATGATTTAAGGGTAACTTCAGCTCAACTCGTAAAGAATTCAATTTGGAAGAAAGTATCATTTGACACTGAATTAACAGCCGTTCTAATTCAAAGTGCTGATGGTTATAAACAACATTAAGAGTTGGCACAATATCTGTCCCAGTAAGTTCTGTTGGCGCAATTCTCTCTTTACTTTCTTTCTTCTTCTTTTTCTTAACTGATCGGGATGATCACTGTATCACCACTTCAGTGTCACACCCACTTCAGTTCCTACAGATGACTTCCTGCATTTCAGTTCTTGCCTTTAAACCAGCTTCCAACATTTCTTTTTATCTCTTTCAACATTCTGCTTCATTCCCAAGTCTCATAGCAGCACTTGATCATTCTGAATTGCATCAAAGCTTGACGAACTTTTACAATTCAGAAACTCAAAAATCAGGTCCATAAACCCTGCTCAAGAATTTCAGAATTAAAACAGTTTTATACTCTTGTTGCTTCAGCTTCCTGTTGCAGCAATTGCAATTTTAACGGAGCTCAGGCCTAAATCATAGAGACTCTTATACATGGCAAGATCAGCTATGGAGCTTCTAAGATGGAATTGATAGACTTTTCCCTCTTTTGTTCCTGTGATATAATTCTTTGCATCTACAATTTCCAAAAATCTGATACAAAGGCACAATTCTTTAGAATTCAGCTCCATGAAACCCAAGTAAACAAGATCTTTGCTTAAGTTTTTCACTAATCAAGTAGCTGCATAAGAAACTTGGCTACAATAGATTTAGGTTGGTACATAATCTGCTGTTTCATTTTTGCAAATTCTGTAAATTCCAACAATTCAACAACTCCTTTCCTTTTCTACTCTTGTTCTAGTTCTTCCTATGTGCAGTACTTAGCAAGATCAAAGCTAGAATGCCTTTAAACAGCTTAGATAAAAAAACTTTCATCCTTCCAGTTCAACAGCAGCAAAAACAGAATCAAAAACAAAAATGAGGCTAATTCTGAATTCTGATTTCGATTTCAACCTTTCAAGCTAGGCCATTAAGAGTTAAGTTCTAGTAATGCAACCATCGTCACTTAAGAAATCTCTAATAAGGAATCGATCCCTACAATTCGTGAATTCATATCTCACGTTCCGTAATCAGGCCAAAGAAATCCAATACTGAAACTGCAATCTAATAGCTTTGTTGTTTTCAGTTTTCTTTTTTTTTTCTTTGAAAGGTTCTTGATCCATGCCTAGTTCATTTACAATTCCTTCCCCTTCTGAATGGATTGAAGATCACAATCCAACTGTTTAGATCTCAAAGAACTTTTGTATTTTAAGAATTCAGCCACCTATTTCAGAATTCCAAAAATGAGCTAGGTTCTGAAAGCTGTGATTTTACACTCATGGTTTCAGAATTATGATTTAAGGGTAACTTCAGCTCAACTCATAAAAAATTCAATTTATGCTGGGCGTTTGAAGAAAGTATCATTTGACACTGAATGGGAAATTTCCGTGAACCCTCAGGGATAAGTCAATAAGGCTAACTGAGATTTATCAGTTTTTTTGTAAATAATTCAATTTGGAAGAAAGTATCATTTGACACTGAATTAACAACCGTTCTAATTCAAAGTGCTGATGGTTATAAACAACATTAAGAGTTGGCACAAAATCTGTCCCAGCAAGTTCTGTTGGCACAATTCTCTCTTTACTTTCTTTCTTTTTTTTTTCTTAACTGATCGGGATGATCACTGTATCACCACTTCAGTGTCACACCCACTTCAGTTCCTACAGATGACTTCCTGCATTTCAGTTCTTGCCTTTAAACCAGCTTCCATCATTTCTTTTTATCTCTTTCAACATTCTGCTTCATTCCCAGTCTCATAGCAGCACTTGGATCATTCTGAATTGCATCGAAGCTTGACGAACTTTTACAATTCAGAAACTCAAAAATCAGGTCCATAAACCCTGCTCAAGAATTTCAGAATTAAAACTGAGTCCTATACTCTTGTTGCTTCAGCTTCCTGTTGCAGCAATTGCAATTTTAATGGAGCTCAGGCCTAAATCATAGAGACTCTTATACATGGCAAGATCAGCTATGGAGCTTCTAAGATGGAATTGATAGACTTTTCCCTCTTTTGTTCCTGTGATATATAATTCTTTGCATCTACAATTTCCAAAAATCTGATACAAAGGCCAAGTCTTTAGAATTCAGCTCCATGAAACCAAGTAAACAAGATATTTACTTAAGTTTTTCACTAATCAAGTAGCAGCATAAGAAACTTGGCTACAATAGATTTAGGTTCCTTCCAGTCCAACAGCAGCAAAAACAAAATCTAAAACAAAAATGAGGCTAATTCTGAATTCTGATTTCGATTTCAACCTTTTAACCTAGGTCATTAAAAGTTAAGTTTGGAAGAAGTATCAATTAATACTGAATTGACTAGAACCTCAATTGGAGGAGTGTATCAAAAAAATTCAGCTCTAAAATTCCACCAACGATATCAAAAACAAAGAAAATGAACCAATCCTAGCAAAATCTTCAAGATTTCCAAAAATATAGAACCTCCTTCCCCCACATTTAAATTTTTGGACAACCTAACTCATCAAAGTGTTGAGTTAGGAGACAAAAGTGGCAATCAATCCAAAACTCTCAATGGAATTAAGGCAAAGTAAAGGTGGTGGGAGATAAAAGTGTTGAGTGAGTTATTCAACTAGCATTTGAAAGAAAAATAAATCAAAGGAAAAAGATGCCCTTCATTCATGCATGTAGATGATATTGTGATTTCAAAAGGAGCAAAACAAGTTTTAGAGTTCAATTGTTATGAGTGCATACCACATAAAAAAAATAAAAATTAGGCATATGATTAGTCTTCACTAGGTAATTTTTGACCATCAATCTTAATTATTGAAAATAGAACTCATTACCACACTAACTGATAAAATGCAAAGAAAACATTCAATCATGTCCAATGACCTAAAATTTTATAGTCAAATTTAAAAAACTTTTATAATTCTCAAAATATTACTAAGAAACACACATGAAGATGTTTATTTACAACCAAATGAAATATGAACCAAATAAAGTACAAAGTAAGAAAGCAAAATATGGAAGCAAAGAATGAAGGTAAAGAAAAGTATAAAGTAAAAAAATAAATAACGAATTCCTCTTTATTTCTTGTGGTTGAAGACGATTCAGAAGTAAAAGTCACGCTTGTGGTGGAATGGTCCAAGTGAAAGAGAGCTATCCTTGTGTGATCAGTATCGTGATGCACTTTTCCCTCCTTCATTGTCTCCTCAATAGTACTTCTACATGGTTGAAAACGGTTCAGATGCAAAATCCAAGCTGGAAGTGGAATGCTATGAGTTGAGGTAAACACCTCTTTTCCCACAATTTACTCTTTGAAAGTTTTCTGAAGGTTGGAGGCGGTTCAGTTGGTGCAACCACTCTGAAAGCCTATAAAAATTTAAAGAACATATCTTTCATGCGCATGTGAAATAAAAAAAAAAGATTGAATAACATCAGTCTTTGTAGGACCAAAATAGGCGATAGAGGAGGGTGAATACCACGCCATTGAAAATCGTTTCTTTTTTTTTATGAAAACTCAAACAAAATAGGCGATAGAGGAGGGTGAATATCACGCCATTGAAAATCATTTCTTTTCTTTTATGAAAACTCAAATAAAGTCACAGCGGAAAATGAAAATAAAATAAATCACAAGAACACAATTCTTTTTACTTGGTTCAAGGAAAAATGAAAGATAAATCACAATAACACAATTCTTTTTACTTGGTTTACAGTCCAACAACTGCTACTCCAAAGGTCAGATTCCTTGGATCGTAAACGAATGAGCAATCCACTAAAAATTTTCTCTTCGAAAACTTTCGGACAAGAAGAGAATGCATCCAAGAATGAGGGTGATAGTAACAAACTACTATTCTCTTTTAAGATGAATGCAAGTAAAAAAATAATATACCAATAACTTTTAGATCGAAATTTTATCATGATTGTCAAAGAGTCTTTCGGCGTCACAGCAATTGTACTTGCACGAATTAGAGCAGCAGAGAAGATAAGAGTTGATCAGAGAATTGGATGGTTATTTTTGATCTCGAATCCTGAGGTTTCTTTTATAGGCCTCGTCCCATTGACTGAACCCCGTTCAATCGACTAAATAATCTAGGTGATTGAACTTTTATCTTGCCTTGTGTTCCGATCCAATCCAATCAATCCCATGGAATTCGTCTGTCACATCCCGAGAGACGGTTGTTCGAAAAATTTTGACATCATCTCCGCTGTAATAATTCAACTTTCCCTAATATATTTCAATATAAAGGCTCACACGGCCGCTCAACAATACAACATATCCAACACATACATGTAAAAATACCACCCACAACCAACCAAACCACGTACACATACCAACAAGATATGATTACCAACACATCAACTACGTAACAATGAAAATCCCAAAGCACATCAATAGTGCTCACAACAAAATCAAACGACAAACTCCACAAGCAACGATAATAAAAATTTCCATAGCAGAATTATAAAAACAACTAAGTCCACACGAATACGAACAGGAATCCAAAACACAAATTTAAATACAATCCAAAAACACACGAAGGAAAACAACTCCTTCTGCTGTGAGATGAGGGCAGTCCGGCAAAACTCTAAGCTTCAAAACAATATCCTTATCTGCTACCAGGGGAGAAAGAAAGGAAACCCCAGGATCTGGGTGGTGAGTATAAAATACTTAGTGAGTACTAGATAGAAGTGCACAGCATAATATATAACATGGATCTCAAAGGATATACAGCCTCTTCAAAGGATACTTAATGAACAAGGTCAATAACATATAACAGATATCATGCATATACAACCAATGCAGGTAATGTCACACCATATAACAAACATATATCATACAAATGCAACAACCATACACATAGATGCATTAAATAAACAATCAACAAATGTAGTAAGATAAGATAAACTACCAACATATACATGCACATATGCAACATACATCACAAATAACATGCATGGTCACTATCTGCACTCGCCACCCCCAGACACCCATACAGGCAGTGAACTGGGGAGCCAAACAGGATAACTGCACACACTCCAATAGTAGACCACTACACGTGAATGAAGAGTGGGGAAATATCTCAGGGGAACTGTTTAGCTGCCTGGTCACTGTTCCCACTCAACATCCCCAGACACTCACACAGTGCAGTAAACTGGGGCGCACAATAGGAATCACCCGCTCCAACAACAGACCAACTATACGTGAGGGGGAGGGGCAGTATTCCAGGAGAGCTATCTAGCTAGTCCTGGTCGCACCCACACAAGTAGTGCGTCGCACCCACACAAGCAGTGCGTCGCACCCACAGGTAGTGTGATAATGCTCTCACTGTACCACTATCAACAATAGTCTTAGTGAGAGCCAACAACAACAACATATTATGATACTAAGTTTGACAATTAACTACTACATCTACTAAGATATACACAACATCAATCATAATGAGTCAGCACAGATAAACAACAATTAATAAGACTGTATTGATGACAATGAGATCATATCAAAGTCAATAGTAAGTATCAAGCAACGAATGTAATAAGAATAGCAACAGGATAATTAATCACAAATTTATACTAAATCATGTAGTACGAAAAGACGTGTATTGATCAAGTATAGGAGTATCCACCTGGTATGACACGTTGCAATAAGAACCCCCAAATACAATAGGATCCACAAATCAAGGTCCTGCAAATTTTAAAATACAATATCCTCTAAATACAATATTCTATTAAATTTTACGACAAAGTAAACCTCAACCGAATCTAAAATTAATCTAATATCCCCGAGCACCCAAGATCCCCGAGCACCCATACTCAATTTCTCGAACATCGACATTCCCGAGCACCAAATGCCATTTTCAGATTGGCATGCCCAAACACTAAGGGTGGGCATTTCCTGAACACTAAAGGTTTTTCTTCAGATTGACATGCCTGAGCACCAACGCTCACTCAGGCTAAGAAGACGCATCCTGGAACTAGTTGTTGGGCCAAGTTGGTACTCAACTACGCCTCTCAGTGACACCTGGAGATTTCCATAACGGTGATCGGATCTAGTCTCCTAATCTCTTGTCATGCAAATAACCAATCGACATTGATAACTTATATGAAAATCCCTGTAACGGCTATCGAATCGGGTCTACTAATTATAGGATCGATGAGAATGCTAGTTGTCGCTTGTTCACGCTTTTTCGAAAAGATCATAAAACAAATAAAGAATACACAATGGAAGATAGCGTAAAAACACTAAAGGTGACTCGTTTGTTTTTACTTAGTTCACAGTCACTAGTTGCTACTCCAAAGCCCGCAATTCTTAACTATTTTCATTGGGCAATCAACGAAAGAATCTCGCATTTACAAAAGATGTAGGAACGGTAACACTTTTATCATCTAAGAGTTAAGTACAATAGACGAATAATATAAAAGCAATTTGATTACCGATAAAAGAATTAGCAAGTGTGTACGATTATCGATGCAGCATTTCGACATAACAGCAATGTCTCAGAAGCTTCGGTCGCATGTAGAATCAACGTAAGATGAGTGTGAATTGGTACCATTAGGGTTCCTCTCATAGATGCTTTTATTGACAGATCTGGGCACCTTCACGTCAGCTCGTCGATCTGCTATCGACACTTAATATCTCTGGATGCCTATATCCCTTCTGGGCACCTGGAATGCTGATGTGGAGGTTGTCGAATCAACTTTGACATTATCGTGTCTTATCATTCTCCGGGCGCCTAGAAGCTGAGGTGTCCCCGTCCAATCCTGGCTCGCCACCTCATCCGCTTCGCTAGCTTGAAGAGCTAACATCTGAGCGCATGGATCCCCTCTGGACGCTTGGACTGCCCGGTCACCTAGATCCAATAGGGACACCCAGAACCCGAAGTTCCGGTCCCTTAATTTCCTGCATCACAGAATTAGCATAATAAATATTTGATAGGACATTTAAAGTTAGACAGTTTTATAACTATTTGGTCTAGTCTTGGCTTTTAGGTTTCCAGTGAAACTCTAGGTCAGACCTACTCCTACTGTTCTCTTCAAGGGAGCGCGTCCTCACCTACTCCTCTCAGAAGAATTATCTTCTGCCAACCATCCGATTCTCCAGGCTTGGTTGGACTTTTGCTCAATATCCAATCCTCGACCCCCAGAACTTTCCTTCGATGTCCGATCCTCGCTGACCCATCGTTCTACTAGACATCTGGTCCCCTGACCCACCTAGACTTCCTGCCTGGTGTATGCCTTTGATTTGCCAAGACTTCCTGCCCAGTCCACACCTAACTAAGACTTCCTTGCCTAGTCCATTGACTAGGACTTCTTTGTCTAGCCTACAACTAGGATTTTACCTCTGTTACCTGCACACTCAACTTAGCTTGTTAACTCACAACATAACATTAACTTAAATCCTTTGCCATGATCAAAACATCGGTTCGATTATCTGGCCAACACTAATCGCCCGTAGTACAAATAACTGAAGGACACGTGACATTTTATATAACGGGGATCGTATCAAGTCCCCTAACCGACCTTCATAAGGATAACAGATGGGTGCATGGCATCCCAGGTGGAGATTCCTTTGCGTTAGCTATCACCGAGGAAGGAAAGTTAAGGTATGATTTTCTTCTTGCTCACAGAGGAACTCTTATCCACCAAGCTCTCTCAATTCCTTTCTAGTATTCTTCTCTTTGTCTCGCATCTCTGTGAGACTTCCATTTCTTCCACTCGACACTGACTTGAGTTTCAGAGTAGTCACACCGATAGAGCCAGCCAACTATAACTTACTTTGCTTCATATGCTACCAAAATTTAGACCTTTAGGAAGCGATCCTAGCTTCAGGAGAGGAGCCCAAGCAAGCGAAAATGGCATCATCATGTATAAAATTTAGACCTCACATACACTAGGGCAAGCGATCCAATCCCAGGTGGGAGTAACTTCAATTCTTACATCTTCTTATCAATTTGGGCATGATTAGATGTGATCTATACTTTAAATGAACATTAGCTATATCGCAAAGTATTGTAGTTTATATATAATATATCAAGTCAATCGATCAAAACACTCTATTTAGATAAATTAATGGGCATTGCTTAATAATTAAAATAATTATCCTAAGCAATTCATAATTCTATATGAAAATAATTTGAAGGTAAAATTACACATAATCAAAACAAATACATAACACAAAACATATACCATATAATAATGAATGTTAACAAACCATCATAATTCATGTAAAAAAAATTTATCTATCAACTTAAAGAGTACAAAAAATATACTTGTTGTCCAGTAAAATTATGTTAATCAAGTCATATTAACGATGGTGTAATTTTGTCTGTGCAACTACATACAAAGGCTTTCTAAAACAATGTTATCTTGGAAGAAATTGTCTTTCAATCTCAAAATTTGATCTTTAGAACTTCAAACCCATTAATCAGCACTTAATTAATCTCCATTGAAACATAGGCGTACAATTAGAACTTGAATATATTTAAGAACAAGAATATATATAAGTATGGAAAAAATACTAAACCAAGGTCCTATTCAACCTGGTACATGAGTTAAACCTAAAAATACACTAGCCACTAATTACCAATCTAGCAAGATTAACAAAAAAGATAGTATGGTGCACGAAACTTTCGTTAATGCGGGGTCATGGGAAAGAGTCTATTATACGCAACCTTACCTACTTAGCAAAATGTTATTTCCACAACTTGAATCCATGACCTCTAAGTCACACGATAACAATTTTATCGTTACATCAAGGCTCCCCTTCACTAGCAAGAGGAACATAACATAGAAAATTAAACTTCAAACTTCAAAATGTGTAAGATAAAATTGGTTTGTCATGAACTGATTTTCACATTGAAAATTAATCATATCAGAGTGATCAAGGAATAAAAAGTAGCATGATGATCAAGGAACTCACTTCTATTATCTAGAGAAATCCTCCTCGATGAGAATGTTAATTGAAAACATCGAGCCATGGCCACATGACTAGAGTTCTGGAAGAGTATATAATGTGTCAATACACATTGCAAATAAAAAATTATAGCATTGCTGCTAAAGGTCAGATATTCACAATCAAAGAGTACAACAGGAAGCAATATGTATGGAAAATTTTAATGAGCCATGATAGAAAACACTAATGCATGCAACATGAATGCGCAAAATGTTTTATTATAAATCAATAAATCAACCACTTTCCTAACATCTACATTTTTTTGCTCTAGTTGATTATCCAATCAAATATTTATTAGCACCATCACATGTGGTAATCTGAATCTTCGCTATATCTATCTTAACATCCATTATGAGACTCTTAGTTTATAAGTCTTGGCTTTTACTTTGTTGTAATCGGGTGTATGGTTCAAGATATTCCAATCTGACTATGATGAAGATAGGACACATTGTGACTTAAATGGTTAGCAGTTGAAATCTTCAACAATATCGAAAAGAAAACTGCACAAAAGTAAGTAATATGTCCAAGAAGGTACCTTTGTTTGAGAAACTGCATGTGTGGGCCAATGTCTCAAAATTTGCAAGAGTATTTTCTGGCAATATGGCTTGGACCCAAATTGATGAGAGTCACATAAGTATCAGATCCTACGTGATCAAATAAAATGGGCAGATTAGTACAATATGGGATTGTCACTCCAATCGATGATTGTGAAATGTCTCATTCAATGACTAAAAAAGTTACAGTGCTACTTCCTCTTCAAGTCTGACAGCATCTTTCCCCTCAGTTGATTTATCAAGATGAGGAAACACCATGCTCTGACTTTTGCTCTGGAAAGAGTCAACTCTGTATTGACCAGAGCTTGCATCCAAGGTTTGCATTTGAACATCTGTCCCCTCTTCCGCGGCCTTATCATTTGCCCTTACATTTACTAGGGATCCATTGGCATTGGATCCCTTGAGTCTGAACATTTCCAAAATGATTCTTGAGGAGGCATAACCTGAGAGTGCTACCAAATGTGTTCCTTGGATTGTATCCATTGAAAGAAAGTGGAATAGCAAGGATTGACCAAGGACAAATAATTGTGGGCATATGAATAGCAAAAAAGATCCGATGAGAACCACCTCTTATGTTAGGATCAGGATGTGACATTGCTAGGAGCAGCTGTTGAAATAGTGCTTCTAGAAAAGCCTGCAATGCATGGATAAGTGATGCACCTGAATTTGCAATTGCATCAGAAATATGCAGTAAAAAGGATTTATATTTGTACGATCTAATCCATTATCGGAAATCAATCCTGAACTTGCCCTATCATATCTTTTTCCGATATACGAAATGCTGGACTTTACTAACTCAATTCTCATGAAATTTCGAATCAGATCATTTCCCTTTACCTCAATAAAGGAAGCACGAATCTCTTTCGGAGAACCATTTTGTTCTGGATCCCAATTCAATATTAAACAAGTGCGAACTAATTGAATACTTGTGTGAAAAATTCCTCGAATTGACTTGCCATTTCCATAAAGGATATAATTGACAACTCTAAGTTGGACATTATCCTTTTCCCGCAAGAGATCTTGAGGAAAAAGTGTTGCTAAATTTATGCCATCAGTTATTTCATATGTGACTACGGGTCGAACCGAAACAAAATACTTTTTCTTCGTGGGTGTGATCCGTTGGACATAGATCCAATTTTTCAATTTTTTTGATTCCTTAGAATTTTTTTTTTTTGTTTTCGGTGGTATAAAAATGCCGCTGTGCCTAGATATCTTATCTGCCTCTCCAGGAAAATAAATATCTCCGGAAAATATTTTTAGTTCAATATTTTTTTTTTTTCTCTCCAGGCGGACTAATCCGCCTGCTCGACTTCTTGTATTTAAAGCGAGTTGTGTATCTACTCCAATGATACTATTGTTCTGGACCATTATCAATGAAGATTCAGGTAAAATATGCACTTCCTCGAGAATAAAAAAAAAACGATCTACTTTCATTTGGTATTTCGGAATAAATTCTTTTGATCCTCTATACTCAATCAAATCCTCTTTTTTGATAATTGAATTGACCTCTACGGTCCCATATTTAGTAATTCCCGAATTATTTCTTCTGTATCGTGGATCATCAAAAAAAGCAAGAATACTATTTCTACGTAAAATACCCTGTTTTGGTATTTCGATTGAAATACCAAAACAGGGTATTAGTTCATTCTCTCGTTTTTGATCATATTGTAATGGGATGATGAATCTATTTCTTCGCTTTTTCGCCAAGAAATAAGAATTCCCTTGGATAATAGAAGGATATATAATATTCCAATGACCATTAGATATGGTTTGATCAGGTCTTGTTGAATAGTCAAGAATTTTCTTATCTTTTTTATCAGAAGTATCTAACAATTTATATCTTACTCGACCGTTAGTCATTGATAGATCAGAGATATATCTTTCTTCGACAGAAAAAGCATGAGGATTCATTTGATCTTGATCCTTGTGGAGCGAAAAAGACACTATACTAGATCTGCACGAACCTCCTGCTAATATCCATAAATGACTTGTTTTTAATAATAGATGAACATTACCATATGTATATTCAGGTGCATGACCTTCTAACATTCTGTCCATTGATTTATCGGAAAAGACAGATAGGTGGCCGGTCAAAGTATTTGCTTGTTGTTTTGGCCCGTTGTTGGCGCGATGTGCTGGGGACCCTGTTAATGTATTCTATTCGCCCTTTATTAAATAAAGCGAAGTATTGTCACTGCGGAAAAAACCCTTGGATGGCTCTTGGGCCCTCTTCAGCCTCTCACACCATTATATGGTTGGCTGCGTACCTTCTTAACCCAAGGAGAAAGGGACCTTTTCTAAAGTATGCCCTTCTCGGCGATGATATTGTAATAAGGTAAGCTGTGGCTGAAAAGTACAGAGATCTGTTAAAACTTTCGTTTATATATAAGAATAGAAAGAAATCGATTCCGCACTGGGAGCGCTAGAGTTCGCTAAGCAATTTTGGATAGCAAGTTAACTTGACGTAAATTTCTGCCAAAGCTGTTTTAGCATCTTCGTCACTTATCGGTCTGTGTCAGTTAGCTGAAAAGTAAAGTACGGTCTTAGTAGATCGTGTCTTGTAAGGTTAGCTGGTGCTCGTTGTCTGCCAACGGGGTTTATCACTTTTGATCTCACTGAATCCATAGGGGACAGTATGCCAAAAATACGGCCGAGGGGTCGCCCTTCATTTAGTAATTTATAAGGGCATCTTTAGATGGCTCGACCATCAGTCCGAGAGAAGAGTGAATCTGTTTGGCTTTGGGCCATTCACGTAATACTGTAATCTGCTCTGGGGTTTCTCACTTTATTGAAATTAAGTTGTCCGGAAAAGTGCTTTTAAGCCGGGTTTCTAACTCCAACTTTTGGACTCTTTCCCTCATCCCTGCCCTTATGGTCGAAATATGCCTATCGGGTCTATCCGTAGAGTGAATGGAAAGAGTAAATGGCGCCTGCCCCACCCCCACCCATTGTAAGTAATACGCGACGCCTGAAATTACGGCGCTAGCAGGGCCATGAACGTAATACTGGTTTCTGCTAGAGCAGATTACAGTATTACGTGCTAGGTATTTCTTTCCCAAAGCCATTCACTCTTACGTTCGGGTACCTCAAATAAGCTCTTTAGCCCGTCTTTTGATCCTCTTGTTTCACGACTTGCCTGTTAAAAGCATATTGTATCTACTGATTCATTGCTAGAAATATGGATTATTGAAAAAGTAAGACATGTTATTTGGATATTTTTCTTCAACTTCAAAATATTGTATTCCTTATTTGATTTGATATAAATAGTTGAAGTAGATTTTCCGAGTATAGGGTGGATTATGGGAGTGTGTGACTTGAACTATTGATTAGGCCATGCAGATATATTATTTTATCTGCCACGTTGGAATGAATTCACAGCCAAATGTGTCTCCGCATCCAACCATCATGTAAGCCCCTTATGTACTTAGAACTGAATTAATTGCAATGAATAGGTCCAACTCTATAAAATGGAATCTGGTAAATACTTTCTTACATGGAGTCATTATATATGATATGTGGGCTCGAGCCGGATGATGAAAAATTATCATGTCCGGTTCCTTCGGGGGATGTTGGAGCAACATTACCTATTGATAAATCCCTAAGTTTAGGTCTTTTCTAAATTGATTCAACCCGTAAAATACCATAATGTAGCTATGAAGGAACAGTGACTTTGAAGTCACTATTCCTTAGATACATTAATTTTTTTATGATCATTCCACGAAAATACGAATTGTGTCAAAAAAGAAAAACCCATTTTTTCTTTTTCTTTCGATTTTTCATTTTTATTTTATTAGAAAAAAGATTAAATAATTACAATGGATTTAAAAAAAATGAAAACTTATTCTTAGGTAAATCAATTTCGAAATGCTTCCGTAAAGTGTCTGATATCTCTTTCACATCTTCTATCCCAATTCTCA
>NW_027430298.1:0-43917 GCF_044706935.1 Curcuma longa | reverse complement strand
ATATTAGCTTATTCTGATACAATATAAACCAAAGAATTTTTACAAACATATTGTTGCAGCTTACTAAAAATCAAATGCTAAAAGAATTCCTACTGCAAATACAATCTTATCAGTATCATATAATATTGGCTGGCCACCGCCGGCAAGGGGCGGCCAGCGCCGGCAAGGGTTGGCCAACGCCGGCAAGGGGCAGCCAGCGACGGCTAGGGGCGGCCAGCGACGCTCGACGGCGAAAAACATAGAAGAAAAGAGGGAAAGCTTACCACGTGAGGGAATCCGGCAGTGAGGGAGAGATCCGGCGACGAGGGAGAGAGATCCGACGAGAAATCGGCGAGAGAGAGATCCGGTAGCGTGGGAGAGAGATCCGGCGGCGAGGGAGAGAGATCCGGTGAGAGATCAGCGAGAGAGAGATCCGGCGGCGAGGGAGAGAGATCCGGCGAGAGATCGGCGAGAGAGAGCTGTGCGGCAGAAAAGAGTTCGCGTGGGGGAAGAAAAGAGTACGGAGTTAGGATTTTAGTTAAGTTTTTGCGACGAAAACGAATTCGTCGCAAAATTCATCGTCAAATTGACGACGAAAGAGCATATTCGTCGCCAATTTGGTGACGAATAATCCAATTCGTCGCCAAATTGGTGATGAACAATCAAATTCGTCACCAAATTGACGACGAATATGCTGTTCGTCGCCAAGTTAGCGTCAGATAAGGAAAAAATTGTTCGGCTGTAGGATTTTTTGCGACAAAAACTAGTTTGTCCCCAAAATCGTCGCCAAATTGGCAACGAATAGCCTATTCGTCGCCAATTTGGCGACGAATATGTTGTTCGTCGCCAAATTAGCGTGGGATAAGGAAAGAAATGTTCGGATGTAGGTTTTTTTGCAACAAAAAATAAATCGTTGCTAAATTCGTCACTGATTTGACGACGAATTTTATTGTTCGTCGCCAAATTGGCGACGAAAATCTTGTTCGTCGCCAATTTGCGACGAATTTAGCGACGATTTATTTTTTTGCAACGAACTCAGCAACTAATTTATTGAGTTGCTAAATTGGCAACTAATATTTGATTCATCGCAAATTTTGTTGCAGATTAGCGACGAAATATGGATTTGTCCCAAATTTCATTGCTGATTGACGACGAAATTTATTCGTCCTAAAAATTCGTCGCAAAATACTTGTTTTTTTGTAGTGGAGAAGAGATGACTGGACTACTGACTGGGTGAACGGATGGCATCCATTGATCAAAGAGGTGTGATGGATCGCATGATGCGATCTGGAGCGTTGGATCGTGAAGAGTCACGATCTGACTGCTAGGATGAGACCTGATCTGAAGCGTCAGATCAAATGGATTAATAGATCTAGATCCAACGGCTAATGACAAGAGGCAAGATCTGAGGGTCACAACTCTTCAGATCTAATGGATGAGATCAAGAGGGCTATATGAAGGGTTACAACCCTCCAGATCGGACGGCTTAGATCAATCCTGACCAAGGATCACATCCCCTCATCCAAAGGACATTCAACCTCCTCACTTAGTATAAATAAATCCCTCCAGATTGGAAATTTCATCGATCAATTCATCGATCCAACTCTTCCTTGTGCATTCATCCCATCTAGTGCATTCGGAATCCAAAAAGCCTGCAAGAAGATTCGCTGGTCTCGAAATTTGGAATGCTACTATTCCGAGACGTTCATCGTTGTATCTTGGGAACGAATTGCTGCTATCCGTTAGCACCGTAGCGAAACAATATCGTTTACAGAGATAGTGTTGAACACTAGCCTCGACGATCCGTATCAGTTTGCGTACTTCCGGATTCAATGGTTTTAGGAATGTTGACCTTTAATCTTAATTGTCCAAGACGATTATATATAATTCATGGTTTGAACTGTTGATTATAATTCACGATTCGTGAGTTCACTATGATTCAAGATTATTATTATTTAAAAATATATTTAAAATTTATAAATTTATAAAAATATATATAAAGAAGGGCATGCATTTATTTATATATGCTCCTGAGTATAGGGGAATCAAAGTTCACGTGGTTCATTTACCTTTTTACCTTTTTTATCTTAGAAAGTGATGTTATTACTTACTTTCATTTCTCATTCCCATAGTATTAGTTCCTTTAGTATCAAAGTCTTCTACTTTGCCATTTAAAAATTGCATTCCTTATATTCTTTTTTGCTCTCATCCAATCATCAAGTAATGTTATGCTTCCAAAGAGTTGGGAGATTAACAAAATAGATCATTGTTCATCTAATATATTACCTTCGAGAAATTAAACATATGTTCTATGATAATGGTGACACTGGACAAGTTAAAATTTCTTTTGTTATAATGGAGAGGATGAAAAATTTTAAGCTTTTTGTAACCACCACCATAGAATATCAAAATCTGACTCACTATCTACTTCACTAAAATCAAAAGAAATCATAAAATAATTCTCAAGTTTCTATCTGAAACTTGAGGATCATCGTGAATATTTCATCCATTTTTTAATAAAAGTTATGCTTTTGTAAATTTTAAATTACTACTGCTAATATTTTATATTTTAAATATATTAGTTTTTAATCTATATTTTATAATTATAATCTTTATAAATTTCATATAAATTATTTCTATAATTTGTATAATATTAACGGGATTAAGAGAAGGATTAGAAAGAATAATCTTTAAATAAAATTAAATCATCATAATACACAAAATTAATATTTTTGGTAAAACTTCTAATTTAAATCTAGGGTCTAAAGCAAATACAACTAAATAAATTTAAAAAATATAATAAAAATATTTTTTTTATTTTGCTTTTATTGCTAATACACAAGAAGATAAAAATTCATTCATATTATGTTAATTTAAAACTAATACTATACTATAAAAATTCACCATAATTAAATGAGAAATATGATAATAAATATCAAAAAATTATTCAATTACATCATTAAATGCTTTTAAAATTTCACAAATACTACTACATATATTCATTGGTATAAAAATAAATAAATATTAATATTATTAATATTTTATTTAAAAAATAAACATAATAATTCTCTATATTGAAATAAATTTTGTAATAATTAATATGTTAAATTTCAATGTGTTGGTATATTATGTGAAAATTTTTTAGGTCTCATTTCTATTACTTTTAGAAAATCTATCCCATTATTTCATTATACTAGGATGTGACCATAAATAAGAAATAGTAATTTTAATTGGTTTAACATGATTTTTAAAACTTTTTAATTCATCTTGAACACATAAATTTATAACATGACATATGCAATGAAATGTTGACATATAAATTTAAATTGCTCACTACTAACAGTATTACAACTGATATTATCAAATAATATTAAAAATATTTTAGCAGTTAATTCATATTCTTTTAAAACTAAACATAATAATTAAGAGATATTATGAGCATTCAAAAACTCTATAGGTTAATAAATATTTTTAAATTTTCTAGGAGTTATTGATCCAATGGCAAATGACACTCATATACGAATGCATTTACTAATGATTACTCTAAATATCACAACATAAAAAAAATTATTAAATTCTTTAATTAATTTTTTTATTTTTAAAATAAATTTATTTAAATGTAAATAATGATATAATAGGTGATAGAGTTCAATAACTTAGAATATCTATATAGTTGACCCTACCTAATTGAATAAGACTTGGTTGTTATTATTATTTTTGTTCGATTAATTTTTCCACCTTTACTAATCTTTTAATTGCACAAGTATTGTTCGAGGAATATGTTTAGTAGATGGATTAAGTAATTCTTGATAAAAAAATCTTCAGATGTGTTAGACCTAAATTAAAAGAAAAATATATCTACAAAAATAAATTTAGCTAATGATTTTCTTAATTTATTATCAGAATATGTAAATAAACTTGAATCGGTACCTCGACTAATCAAGGATAATTGCATCTGAGAATGTTCAATTCCAAATTTTATCGAGTATTTTGTTTCAATGTGTTATTTCAATGATTCATAATCGTCACCCAATTCAAATTTGTAGGAGACTTTGTAATGCTTATATTTTGCATGCATTTTGAAGAGTAAATTCTCAAAATGTTTCATAAAAATAAATGATTTTAATGAAAAAGTATCCTGAACTTTAGAAGTATCATCATTAGTACTTTCTTGTGTATCAGGTGTCAGAATTTGTTCTGGCTCATCATTAGTAATTGAATATCATCGTAATCTATGTTTGGATTGACTATTTTCTTACCCCTCCATGATCGAGATGATGAATCTTCTTCCATTATAATTGAAGAATTAAAGTTCAAAATGATTAAGATTTCAGAATTGAGAGATGAGAGTAGAGAAAATGATATGAAAATAATGAAATGAATTTTTAATTTATAGAGTTTAAAGAATAATAGACACTAAATCTAAATCATAACTATTAATAAAAAAAATGATCAAATAATCTTAATAGCTTAAAAAAAACAAAAACCCCCTCCCCTAATGGTTGAAACTGACGTTCATAAATAATAAAAATAAAAATTATCATTGAACCACTGATTTGAACCATCGGTTTGGAATCGACGATTAATTGTTAGTTAGAATCGGTGATTAACCGTCAGTTGGAATCAATGATTAACTACCAATTTAATGATTATTAAGCCATTGAAGGGTAGTCTGGCGGGTTAAGGTTCAAGTCTAACTAACTGAGTCAATGAGTAATTAGTCCATTGACCCCATTACAAAATTGGGTTGACTCAGGTTCAGATTTGCCCTGGGTCGGGTCTATGGCTAACACATGGATATATGCCAATTTATTTGTCCATTTGTCCAAATTGTCTTCACAATTGCTGACTATTCGTTTTTATTTTTTAAAGAGAACTTTATTTTTTCCCAAATTATCCTCATCTGATAGTATTGATTATTTTTTATTTATTTATGTTAGATACTCTATAAATTTTTTTACTATATATAATTTTTTATAAATTTAAAATTTATCTTCTACCTTAGTATATATTTATATTAATATATATTTTTATAAATTAATTAAATTTACTTCAATATTATTAGAATAGTTTTGCCAAAATTATTATAACATATAATAGGTTTGTTTAAAACTGTAATACAATTAATAACTTGTTTAAAATTATGACAATGTGCTTTTTGACTATAGTTATAATACTTTTAATTAAAATTATTAAAATAATATTGAAATAAAAAATATTTTTAAAATAAAAAATAAAAAAATTATTTTAATATTTTTTTTAAAAAATTGAAAAGCGCCCTTTGTTTTTTTTTTGCCCCGCCTGAGTGAAATTTACCTTAAAACTTTACTTTCAATTAACCCTAAAATTTTGGATTGAAAAGCTTTTTAATTTTTTTTATTTTGGAAAATATTAAAAAAGTCCTAATAAAATCGGGTGTGGGTTGCGTGAAGACCTGCACCTAATTGTTTTGTCGCACTCCCCGTTGAGAGTTGTAGACACTTCTTCATATCCACCTCTCTCTCTCTCTCTCTCTCTCTCTACCCGCCTACTCCTTCGCCTTCGCCTTCGCCTTCGCCTTCGCCTCTCATTTGTCATCGCATCTCCATCGTGTTCATGTCCATGTCTTTGTCTTCACACGCATCCCCCGTCCTCCCTTTCCTACCGTTTCGGTCTCTCCCCCACAAGCCGCAGCTCCGATGTGCGGCGGTAAGCGGCAATCCTCTGAGGAAAGCGTCGAGCCGGAAATCGGGCGGTGCTCTCCTGGGTGCCAATCACTCAGATTCAGAGAACAAGGCGCACGCGGGGCAGAATGGAGGATTGGAGGTGCTTTACGATGATGGGTTTGGGGACGTCAGCGTCAAGGACTACTTCGATGCTGCTAGGGCGATTAACAAGCCGGACGGCGGCGCCCCTCGCTGGTTCTGTCCCGTAGAGTGCGGGGCCCCGATAAAGGGGTCGCCTTTGCTGCTTTTCTTGCCCGGTCGGTGTTTGATTCAAGTTCTTGAATTGTTTTTTTTTTCAGCAAAACCATTAGTGCGGTGGAGAATTTGACCTACGGGGCGTGTTTTGCCACTTGAGTCTGGTTTCCCTTTCTCTCTTTCTGCAGGGGCTGATGGTGTCGGAATGGGGTTGATTCTGCATCACAAATCGCTCGGAAAGTAAGATTCTTGAACAGTATTAGTTAGTGGATCTATGAATTCACTGTGAGCTATCTGCATAAAGGAGCACAAAATTATTATTATTATTTCTTTTAAGAGTGCCGGCCCTAGACTTTGAAGGGTCCTAATGGAAATAAAAGGGTCCTTTTGTATTCATATAACAAATAATAAAATCGATGTTATCAAAATAATTTCATTAACAGAACACATAAATTGAGATTTATAATAATAAAAAATATTATATTTCATATTTCTAATAATCAATATCATTACATCATAGAAAATGGAAAATAACTATTACAATTAACTATGAAAAATTAATCTTCTTGTATTTTTATTTGCAAAGTCATCAATCAATCTTTCATAATTAAGTTTTCTAGAAACTCACTCTTAACTGCAATCATAGCCAATGCATTCAATTTTATTTGGGTCATGGTTGATCTCAAACAAGATTTCAACAATTTCAATTTAGAAAAATTTCTTTTTGCAGATGCAATAGTCACCGAAATAGTCAATAATATCCTGTATGCAATGAATGAATTTGGGAAACAATTTAGAAAAACTTCAATTTAGTATTTCATTTGCTATTTTTGTTTCCTTTGGTAGAATGTGTTGTATGATTTTCAGTTTTTGATATAAGTCATCTCCATCCAACTTTGAAACATCTTGTCCTGTATCTTTTTTTTTTGTAATTTCCTTTCAAGGTCCTTGCAACGAGTTTTCAAGTCCTCGTCAATCAATGAACTCAACTATTCAACTATGAAATGGAATCCAAAAAGATCTTCATATTACTCATATTGCTCAAACCTTTTCTTTAATGACCTAATTGTTTAATCACTATGTACAAGAAATATTGAACTCTAAAAGCTTCCTTGACAGATTCTTGAGGTATTTTGGAAGGCTCACATGTGACATCATCAAAATGTATTTTCTATATATTTGTTTCTTTACAAGAAAAACAAGATCAATCTTCATTATCGAAGCAAGTTCTTTTATTGTATTGATGGCTTGTCTAAATTCAGATTCTCTATACTCTTCAAAGAAGCAATTAGCCCCTTAATCTTGGTCATAGCAATGTCAGTAAGCATGTTTTTAGATTGGAAGCCTTTGCTAATAATGTTAACTTTACCTAATTTGTCATACCAAATAACCATGCCCATTAAAAAGTCAAAATTTCGAAGTTCAAATGTTGCTAAAGACAGCTCACTTCTTATTTTAGAGTCGGTGTCTTTTACTTTTACAATTTGAAGTAAAACTTCTCTGATTTGTTGAGCTTGAAGTAACACTGCTTTCACACTTTCAATACGGCTTTCCCATCGAGTGGTTGACAATGGCTTGAAAGTTAAACCTTTTACTGTCACATGATCTATCAAAACCTTTCACCTCTTTGTAGAATGAGAAAATATTGTATAAATCCACTGTACTACTCTAAAAAAGTCTTTCGCTTTTTCATAGGAATTTGAAATGTCACAAAGTGTTAAATTCAAATAATGACAACCACATATAGTGTATAATATACTGTAGGATGTTGGTGTAAGGAGTACTAGTCTGTCCCTAAAGTTTCGATGTTTGATAATATACTTAGATCTGATCTGTTTGACTAAGGTTTGATTCAAACAGGATCTAATGTTTAGATGTAAGTGAAGTTTAGTCAGGTCAAGATTGACCAGAAGACTAGCAAGAAATTTTAATCGGTTAGACCAAGCAAGGAGAAGTCCTAGTTGAGGCTAGGCAGGGAAAGTCATAGTTGGAGGTTAGGCAGGGAAAGTCCTAGCTGGAGGCTAGGCATGAGAAGTCCTGATTTGAAGGATTGGGCAAGGAAGACCTGACTAAAGGTTGGGGAAGGGAAAGTCCAAACAGGTTAAGGGTGACTAGATGTTTGGTAGGTGAGAAGTCTAGCTATGGAAGTGATTAGTTCTTATTGAAGGTTAGGTAAGGGAAAGTCCAAATAGGATATTTGGCAGGTGGGAAGTCTACCTATGGAAGTGACTAGTCTTACCGAGAAGTTAAGCATGGGTAAGCCAGTATGTTAGACCTACAGTATAAGACTTAGGTAAGTTTAGTAGGTCAGACGGACTACAGGTAGGCTTAGGTTGGTTGCTTGTTTGTATGCTGATCTTGTTGGGAAAAGGAGCTAGAAGCAAGATGGAGGAAGCATAAAAGGAGTAAACAGAAGTAGCTGAACTAAGCTCGGAAGTCAACTTAGGTCAAAATTGGTTGATTGGTTTCGGGTGCCCCTATTGAATCCAGACGCTCGAAATAGTCCAGGCGGCCCAGTGAGGTCTAGGCGTTTGGACTGAACAGATCTAGGCTCCTGGATCTGATCCAGGCACCTGAATGGTACAGGTGCCCCTATGTGTTTTAGGCGTCTGGATCAGGTGGAATTGATCCCGATAAAGACCGATGGAACTAGATCGGATCGGATTGGTTCCAAGCGCCCGAAAAGGCATCCAGACGCTCGGAAAGGGATCTAGGCACTCGGAAAGTGTTAGTAGTAACCGTAGAGCCAATTATGTGATGATTGACTAGGAATTTTTGTATCATATTCTATTATTAATAAATACAAGGTTTTTGATTATTATACTTACTTTATGTTTGTGCCAAATAACTAAGTATAATAATGTCCTCAGATAGCTAGTTCTAATCTACATCATATCGATTGTTTGAGTCGATAGTGAGATGATATAGAAAATACTACTCTTAATCATTCTTAGTCAAGCAAATATTTAGGGGCGATATTAATGCGTTGAGACTAGCATGTAGGTCAACTGGATAACTTGATCTCACAAGTCATGAATATGGGATATCGAGTTGACACATGGGTATACATTAGAGAATGTATACTGAATTGACCCATCATGAGAAAATTTCATGGATCATTATATGAGTGTTATAAACTTTCTCATGTGACTATTAGTATGAATAGTCCTTAGACTTGAAGTCAAGTCACTATGGTTCCCTATATAAGGAGTTATATACTTTGGTGTCGTCAAACGTCATCTGTAATAGGGTGGACTATAAAGGCGATCACTGGGTATGTAACAAATTATGCGAAGGGATGTGAGTGATGTAGATGAGATTTATCCTTCTAATATGACGGGAGTGATATCTTGAGGCCTTTTGATAGAGTAGAGTGATATCTTAAGACCTCTTGATAGAGTAGGATCACGAAATGTATGACCATGTTTAAATGAGTCATATGAGATATTGAACTCATTTGCTTAAGTGAGTGTCTACTTGGGGATCAAGAAACACAAAGATTGATAAGAGGATGACACAGTCTATGTCTCATTGATCAATCTAGATATCAAGGATAGAAGGACATGATCATACATTATTATAGTCACAAAGGTTATATCGGATCTCGACATTCTTGTCACTTGGATAGCAATGATACATTGCTAAATTCTACTCATTGCTTATGTTTCTAAAATGAGTTTTAGAGATATTGCCAATGCTACGAGAACCTATTAGATCACACACAAATAACATTCTATTTTGGAGATGTGTTCATTTTAGTTTGACTAAAGAAACAATTAAGCTCATTGGATGACCGAGAGTTAAGTTAGATTCAAGTTGGTTGAATTTGAGTTAAACTCAAATTAAACCAAGTTGATGAATGAAGTTTGGTTCATATTCAAGTTGGTTGAATTTGAGTTAAACTCAAATTAAACCAAGTTGATGAATGAAGTTTGGTTCATCATGCATGATTAATGTGGATTAATCTTGCATTGAAGAAGATGAAGTTAAATTCATCATGCATGATTGATAAAGAATAATTATGCATTGATGAAAGAATACCAAAAGCCTAAAAACCTTTGGTATTCATGGCTTGAGTATAAAAGAGATTTTTCTTCTAAAAATTTGGATGGATGTTCATCTTCTTGCCCTCTCTTCTTTTTAGCCGAAACTTACACCAAATGGTTGCTAGCACAACCAAAACTTTCTCTAAAAGTGAGTGTTAGTGTGGATACGCATAGAGGCACAGACACTTGAATGTACAAGAGATCCTACAAATTTTGGATGAGCGGGATAAGCGAAAGACACGATCCAAAGGTATACCCTATTAGATAAGATTTTGTAGATTTAAACTTGTATGAGTTTGCTTTCGTATGGATCGCTAAAGGAATTCTTTTCCTGCTGCGATTTGTTGATTATCGCATAGGATTCCCTACAGAAAGGTCTTTATATGACCTATACGACCAACACTAAGTGATATCTATTCTACGCCTCATTCTTTATCCTGTGGTGTTATTGAACGCGAATGGAGCCAGACTCATGCAACTGAGAAAGTTTCAGGAGGAGTGCGCGACGCTCAGGACTTCTGGATCGGCTACTACACAACATTTGGTTTAATCTTTCTTCAGTGTTGTGTTTGTATTTAATTTTTTTTATTTAGACTGTAAGATGGGTTTATTCGCCTCCAGGCGAAAGTCCGAAAAGGAGATCATTAGTGGACAGATGCCTTTCTGTGCATAGACCTTGGACGTACTAACCCTGAGAGGTTAGGAACTAAGTAAATCCCCATGTCTTTGTCTCTTTCTCTAATTCCGCTGCTAGTCTCTGTAATAGAACGAACAAACGACGAACGCTATTCATCCCCTTCTAGCGCATGCACCAATCCTACAATTGGTATCAGAGCAGGCTAGCTCTTGATTAGACTAACCGTCACGGGAGCACGACGATAATGATGGAGGGGGAGAAAGGTAATAATTGTCAAGTTTATTTCAAATTTTATATAATATGTTTTAAGTGCAAGGAGAGATGACATTATAAAAATCAGTGTTCTACTTGTAAGACTCGAACGACACCACCGACAGCAAAGGAGCAACGATGTTAGGAGTCCGGCGATCCAAAGAGCACATTACGTGCTTTAAGTGCCAGAAACACGGACACTACAAGAATCGGTACTCGGAAAGGAAGACGGCGGAGAAGAAATCGAAATTAAGGGATGCGATTCCAATAGGAATATTTAATTATGAAAATACCCATAGGGTTTTGCATATTAGAGTTAATATTTTTGAAAATCTAGATAATTTAGTTAATTTAAAAAATTCAAATTTTGATAATTTAGAAAATTTAATTAATTTGAAAAATTCAACTCCAGATAATTTAGAAAATTTAATTAATAAAAATATTATGTTGACTAATTCAAATTTAAATAGTATGACAAATTCAAAATTATCTACTTTGACTAATTCAAATTCAAATTTAAATAATTTGACAAATTCAAAATTACCTATTTTGACAAATTCAAATTTAGAAAATTCAAATTCAAATAATTTGGCCAATTCAAATAATTTAAAAAATTCAGAATTAAATATAATTAATAATATTAATTTGAAAAAGTCAATTAATTCTGAAATTTTAATTATTAATAATAATAATTAAAAAAATTCAAACGTACATCTTATCAACAATAAAAATTCATTTAACTTGAATAAATTAATTAATAAATTTAAATTAAATAATAATTTGTCTAATTCAAAGTTAACAAATTCAATCATTAATAATTCAATTATAATTAATTTAGATTTAATTCAAATAAATAAAAAATTAGATCAAGTCTTTAATCTGTTCAATCAAGATAATGATAAATTGGATAATTTAAATTTAATTAATTTAATAAATTTGAAAATTAATAATAATTAACCAAATAAGATTAAATCGATAATTATCAAGATAAGATGAATAATTCAAATTTAATTAATAATTTAAAATTAAATAATCAAGATAATCTAATAATGAAAAAAATTCAAACTCCAACCAGATAAAGGTTAAAATTAATAATTTAACCAATAAAAATTCAAAATTAAATCTTAAAAATTTTTACAATAAATTTTCAAACTGTAAAAATACTAATTCAAATTTAACACTAAAAATTCAAAATTAAATAAAATTAATTGTAATCGTGTACCCTTTAATTATGAAGTAATGAATAATTCTAAGAATTTAAAATCAAATCTAAAAAATTAGAAATTAAATCCTAAAATTCAAGAAAATAAATCTATAAATTTTAATAAGTCAAATTTAAATCTAAAAACTCAAAAAACTCAAATTTAAATTATCATCAAATTCTATTTAATTATGAAACAGAACTAAACTAATAATTCAAAAATAAATTAAAAATTCAAATTCAAATTCCAATTCAAAATTCAAAAACAAATTCAAATTTAAAATTAAAAAAAAATTAACAATTCAAACATTACTTAATTCAAACCAAAAAGTAAATCCATAATTTAATAATTCAAATAAAAAGAAATTAAAAATCTAATTATAATTATAAAACTAATTTAAAATATTTTCTAATGAAATAAAATTCAAATAAAATTTAAAGTGTATCAAAGTTGGTTGACACAATCGTCGGTCCACACGAAATGTATCAAATCGAAAATTTGATACATTATTAGAAATTAAAAATTACTTAATTTATTTGACTCATATATATCTGTCATGTACATGCACATGTTTTACTTTATATGCACATAAATGCTATGTCATCATGTTTACTTATTGCTTAAGCTAGAAAAATTAGTTAAGGACAAATGACTAGTTGACACTTGCCAACATAGTATCAGGATGAGACGAGATGATAGTACGTTAGGGAAACGTTGTCTAAATAGTCATGTGGGATAAGAAGTATCTTACTTAGTCTGTTTAGTTAGGTTGACCTAACTGAAGTTATCTCGCCAAATCCTAAACTAGTTAGATCAAAGTTTCTCAAGAAGTTGATTAAGGCCATAATTTCTTAAAAAGGTTTTGTCTAAGGAAGTGGTTGTTGTTCCGATAACCAAGAAGACCCTTGCCTTGCCACGATCTGGAAATCAATTTTTGAAATGTGAACTTAATCAACTGACGGTTAAATCTAAATCTAACACAAGGTTAAACACTTATTAGAACTTAATTTAAAATTAATAAAGATAAAATTGATAAATCATCTCACAAAACCTTTAAGGCAACACTTATATGTTATATACTGAGGTACTTAGAATGAGTGAGATGATAAGGACAATTAAAGTATAAAAGTTTAAAAAATATTTTTAAAAATTATTAAATTATTTTCTAAAAACTATTTTTGAAAAATTGGATAATTAATTAAAATTCATATTTGCTATGTGTACCTGTACTATGGTTTTCAAAAATATAAATCTTTAAAAATTGGTTGACCAACACTTAGATTCAGAACCTTTAGGTCAACACTAGTCTAGAACCCTAAGACATATATGCAGAAAATCCTCATGGTTAATAAAGATGTCTTAAGAGAGTGTCTAGTTGAGTCAGAGAGTATTTTTAAAAGACTTAATTTTTAAAAGACCTTTTCAAACTTACTTGAATTTTTTTTTTGAAAATATGCTTTTAAAAACTCATGTTTACAAAATATTTTATAAATTGATCTTTTGACTTGGAACAACATCTAAGACACTAGGGAGATTACCTTGTGGTCAACAAGAAACCCTAAGGAAGTATCAGATTTAGGGGAAATCCAAATTAAAAGTTCAATTCAAATGCATGTTTTAACAAATATTTTTTTGAAAATCATACACTTTGTTCTATTGATTTGGATTACACTGTGTTCTATTGATTTGGATTAACCTTTTAGACAAATAGGGAGTTTGCTTTGTGGGTAACAAAGAGTCCTAAAGAAGTATCAGATTAAGGGGGAGGTTCAAAATCAAAAGAGCAAACATATTTCAAAACTATATTTTATAAATTCTTGAAAAATTTTGAAAGATCTTTGAAAAGCATTTCAAAATGTGGTTCAAGATTATTTGAAAAATCATTCTTTTAATTTGGATAAAACTTTAAAATACATAGGGAGATTGCTTTGTGGTTAACAAAGAACTTTAAAGATGTGTCAGATTAAGGGGGAGATTATGATTTAAAAGGATAATAACTACTTTTTTAAAACCATCTATTTTGAAAATAATTTAAAAATCATTTTAAAATTTATTTTGAAAACTCTCTTGAAAAACTATTTTGAAATATGTTGAAAAATTCTTTCAAAACTTGGTTTGAAAATCTTTTGAAAAATTATTTTGAAAGTCTTTCGAAAATTATTTGAAAATTATTTTTGAAAACTATTATGATCTTTCAAGAACTATCAAGATTAAGTTGTGACCATACGACATACCATGATTGTTGTGCAATTTAATAAGTTTTTTGATGTATGACAAGGAGGAGAAAAGGCTTAAGTTAAAAAATTTAAATTTCTTCCAGACTAATAAACCTTGACCTAATTTTAAAGTTAAGAAATTATCAAACTTAATAAAAGTTGTGTTTTTGTAAGTTTTAAACTAATATTTTATATTTCAGATATATTAGTTTCTAATTCATATTTTAAATTATACATTTTATAAATATCATATAAATTATTTCTAATATTTTATATAATATTAGCATGATCAGGAGAAGAAAAATCTTTAAATGGAATTTAGTATCATAATATTAAATTAATATTTTGTGTAAAACGTCTAATTTAAGTCTATGGTTTAAAACAAATGCAACTAAATAAATATCAGGAATATGTTAAAAATATTTTTTCCATTTTACTTTTATTGCTAATACGCAAGGTGATAAAAATTCATTCATAATATATATTCATTTAAGATTAAAGCTATATTATAAAAATTCATCATAATTAAATGAGAAGTAGGATAATAAACACTGAAAAGTTATTCAGTTGCATCATTAAATACTTTTAAAATTTCACAAACACTGTATATATTCCATTGGTGTAAAAATAAATATACATTAGTATTATTAATATTTTATGTAAAAAATAAATATAATAATTTCTATATTGAAATGAATTTTGTAATAATTGATATGTTGAATTCGAATGTGTTTATACATCACATGAAAATTTTTTAGGTCTCATTTCATTAACTTTATAAAATCTACTTTATTGTTTCATTATACTAGGATGTGATCATAAATAAATAATAATAATTTTAATTAATTAATTTAATTTTTAAAAAATTTAATTAATTGCTAATACATAAATTTAAAATATGACATATGTAGCCAATATAAAAAAATAAACCACCAATAGCGGATCGATATGTAAATTTAAGTTCATCAATTCTTACCGTATTAGAACTAATATTATCAAATGATATCAAAAATATTTTAGAAGTTAATTCATATTCTTCTAAAATTAAGTATAATAATTGAGAAATGTGAGCAATATGTGATTCATTAAATACTCAATATGCTAATAAACATTTTTGTTTTATCCATAAGTTATTGATCCAATGACAAGTTATCCTCATATATGAATGAATATGCTAATGGTCACTCTAAATATCAGAAGATAAAGAAATTTTATTATTTAATTTATTAAATTTTTTAAATAATTTTTTGTTTGTGTTATTAATTTTTTAATTGTACGAGTAAATGTAGTTCAAGGAACACATTTAGCAGGTTAAGTAACTCTTGATAAAAATATTGAAATGTGCATTTAGACTCAAAACTAAATGAAAGATGTTCTATAGAAATAAATCTAGTTAATGACCTTCTTAATTTATTATCAGAATATTTAAATAAACTTAAATCGATACCTCCACTAGTCAATGAAAATCTTGACAATTGTGTTATGTTCGACTTCAAATTTTGTTGGGTACTTTGTTTCGATGTGTCGCTTCAATAACCCATAATCGTTGCTCAATTAGAATTTATAGGAGATTTTGTAATACTTACATTTTGTACATAATTCTATAGATAGAAAAGTGATTTTCTCAAAATGTTTAGTAAAAATAGATGATTTTAAATATGGAGTATCTTGAACCTTAGAAATTTCAATACTTGTATCTTAGATGTCGAAAGTTGCTCTCATTCATGATCAGTAAATTGAATATTATTGAGATACACATTCGGATAGACTATTTCTTTGTCCTTTTGAGATCGAGATGAACCTCCTTTCATTAGAATTGGAGAATTGAAGTTGAAAGCGATCGAGATTCTGAAATTCTAAGATAAGAATAGAGAAGATGGTGTGAAAACAATGAAATGAGTTATCTATTTATAAAATTTAGAGAATAACAATCACTAAATTGTAGTCATTGATAAAAAAAAGTCAAATAATCTCAACCGTTTAAAAATATATAAACAAAAAGCTTCCAATGCCCGAAACTGACGATTAACTGGCTGTCCTAACGTTCAAATAAAAAAAAGGAAAATTGAACTGACGGTTTAAATTGCCCATTCGCGATTAATTTGGGGCTGGGCCGGTTATGGTTCCAGTCTGTTTAATCAGGATCAATAGGTAATCAACCCATTAACCTGGTTATGGATTCGGGCCATGCCTTGGTAAGAGGAAAAAATATTTTTTCCCTCTTTAACGATGGTTAATTCCCGCCCCCACCCCCTTAGTGCCCACGAGATAAACAATAAAAAGAATCCTCTCTTAAAGGATGGTTACTTGTTTTCTCTCCTTCATCTCTCCACGAAGTAAATAGAGAAAGATAAATCTCTTTGAGATAGATGGAACAAATTATTAGAAAAAATAAAAAATTAAATATAATATAATTTCTAATCTTATAAAAATATACTATTATAAATTAAATTATTATATATATAAATATATAAATGTGATTTAATTTTAAACTGATCAAAATAAATCTAATTTAAACCTATGTTATCCTACCTTGTCTATTTGGTGAACTTTAAGTTAACCTTTAATTGACTTTTACTTAATAAACATATAATATTTCATGAGATAATATCAAAATTTTAACTTCTCAAATATAACTTAATAGTAAGCATGTATAATAATCAAATATTAATAAAAATATTTTTTAATTAATATATTTATATTGAAACCTATATTCTTATGTGGTCTAATACTTCCTTGGGATTCTGCATTGTCAGGATATTTAAAAAAGTATTGAAATCGCATTAGTATAATATAATATGTTATCGGAATTGTGTTATTCTGATCATAAATTGAAACTTCAGCATGACTTGGAATTTCAAGTCTTTGTCTGAACAACTAATCTAAATCATTTTTTATCACCAATTATGCCAATTTAGTATGTATTATGATGTGATTTACGGGTATAATGTATACATCATAAGAATATAGGTTTTAATATCTCTTCTGCAAAAGGTGGAATCCGCCACTTTAGCGGCCCCACACGGTCGGCCCCACGACCATCTGTGAGGAGGTAAATCAGAAACTGCAGTTGGTCACGACGCAGGAGGGTATTGCCTGGCTTCGCCAGGATTCAAACCCTTGCCCTCTTCTGCAACTCTGCTGCGTCGTAACCAACTCAGCTATGCCCCGGGGCAGATTGAAGGGATCAATTGAAGGGTAAATTAGAGTACTCATTTTTATTTTTAAAACAACCTCCTTGTGTTAATTCTCATATGAACCACTTGTGAGAATATCAATTATTTACTCCTCTAATAGTTTAATTATTTTAAAACCTATTTCATTATTTTTACATATTAATTTAATCCATTTTTTTAAAAATAGTTATGCAAATATATGGAATCATTTTATCTATTTATTTATGCACAATTTAATATTTAAGAGTCTAATGATAGATTTTATCCACCTCTATGTACAACAAAAGTTCTTAGTGTTTGCGATCAAGTTTGCTCGATTTGAATTTATATCTACAAATAAAATATAAAAATAATTTAGAAAACTCAAAATAATATCTAATAATGATAATAACATAAAAATTTAAAAATTAATAGAATTCAAAATCGATGGGTCAAATTTGATCCTGCTACCTTAATATAATCTTAATTCTACACGAGACCTCTATTACCTTCAAATAAAAAATTTATTCATTTATTTTCCATTGTAAACTAGATATGTCAACCTAAAATAAAATTCTAATAAAATAAAATAAAATATTGACCTTTTCCCTCAATCAATGAAACAAGGTAGATGTTTCGTTGATATGGGTTGCTTGGATCAATCAAACCTATTAAAAAAATCGTAATTAGTTCAAATTAATCAATTATTTCTTGGTATCAACATCCAATCATTCACTAATTTCTTACCATTAATTGATCGGAGTTTGAGCAACAATCTTGTTAATCGAGGATATCAAGAGGCTCGAAAATTGAGGAAAGTCAACGGTTCTCCTTGGTTCGAGTAAAAGCATCGAAACAGGGAGCCATGGGCGTTGGAAAGATAGGAGGGGAGTTGATGGCTGATGAATGAAAAATGAGAGAAATAGAGATAAGGGAAAAAGGTTCTTCTTGACTCATTGCCAATGGTGGCTAATACTGTAGTGAATACTAACACTTGTTGCGATGAACAACAACAACACACAACACTTATTGTGATGAACAATAATATTTGCTGCGATGCACATATCAAAAGGAGATAGAGGAGGGGAAGAAGAGAACTGAGAAGGAAAAAAGGTTGTCATTGGCTAAAGGATCAACAACGATCAGGAAAAACAACTTTGCTAGTGGGGTGGTTAGAGGGAGTAGGAAGAGAGGAAGGAAAATGGCCGACTAAGAGGTGGCTAGAAGAAGACACTTGATGGAGGAGGGAAGGTTGTTGCTCTCGATGATTGAAAAAAAAGAGGAAGAAGATAAAGAGAGGAAGGAGGAAGAGGGGGGAGGAAGATGTGTTTTTGGGTGGAAATAGCTGGCGCGTGGAGGGGAAGAGAGGTGGTGTTTGGCAAGGGTTCGTGTGCATGAGAAGAAATCATGTGAGAGAGTTAGAGAGGAGAGAGAAAATCATCCCTACCTCCTTAAAAAATTCCTTAATTTGTTTTAAAGCGATCGAACCACTTTATTCCACTTAAAATTTTGGTTCGGCATAAATTGACTAAAACAAATCCAAATGAATCCCAGTTTAAATCCACATAACCCTAATCACCACACCTACCCAATGAATTAAATTCAAATCCAATTCAACTTTAACACAACATTTATTTTTAATGGTTTGGTTTGATTTATTTTGCCAATTCAAAATTTTAGCAAAAATAAAATTTTAATACGCGAAAAAAATTCGGTATTTAACATGTGTACTAAATTTTGCCGAAGTTCTAAGTTCTATCTAAGTTTATAAATAATTGTATTCTTGGTTGAAATATAAAAACTCGGTACATTATAGGTAAAACTCAAACTTTTCTCTTTCCACTTTTGTGTTTCCTTCTTAATACGAAGTTATAATGATACACTGGTCGAAAGATAATTGTTTTTCTTAAAATCTCTTGTTTTTGCAGGGTTTTTGAAGTCAGATGCTTGCACATACCAGTAAATGATAGAACACCATTTGAAGGTTAGTAGCATTGCCTTGTTTGTTCTATATATATAACAGTATATATTTGTTAATTATGTTAGCTATTGATTAGTTTTATTAACTTCCTAATTGTAGATAGCTTCTAAGATGAGTTTAGTTTCCTAAGATGAGTTTCTAGTCTTGTATATAAATATACCTTATCTTTCAATAAAGTGATATATTCTTATTTTTTACCTCAAGTAACATGGTATCAGAGCATTAGAGATTCGAACTCCATCCTCGCCGCTGCTACCCTCTTGTTTTCCACTTGTCCGCGTGTGCACCAACCCGACGAGCTCACGACCCCGCGCTCATCTCATCGCCAATCAATCGATGCGTCTTGGTTATCCTTTGAATTCTTTTCTTATTTGACGTCCTTTGGGATAAAGTCTTATGGTTGAGAATAAGTCTTTTATTATGATGGAGGTAGTGCTTGTGATATCTAATATCACATACTATAAGTTGAATAGTTCGAACTACTTGGATTGGAGTAAGATTGTTCGTCTTTATATACGAAGTATTGATTAAGATAGTTATTTGACTGATGATCCTCCTAAAGATGATTCAAAGCAAACATGACTTAGAGAGGATGTTTGCTTATTCGTTTAAATTCGGATTTGTATTGATAGTGAGGTAATCAGTTTGATCAATCATTGTGAATTTGTTAAAGAATTGATGGATTATTTAGAATTTTCATACTCTGGAAAAGGGAGTCTCTCCCGCATGTATGAGGTTTACAAAGCCTTTTATTATATGGAAAAACAAAATCAACCTTTAATCAATTATTTTATGATGTTCAAGATGACATATGAGGAGCTTAATATGTTACCGCTCTTTAGCCTTGATGTGAAAGTTCAACAACACCAACGTGAGTAGATGACTATTATGAGCTTTCTCGCTGGCCTATCTCCTGATTTTGAGTCTGCTAAGTCACAAGTTCTCTCTAGTTCTGAGGTTTCCTCTTTACAAGATATATTTAGCTGCGCTCTTCATACAAAAAATACTACACCTGTTTCGCTTGGTGGTGCTTTGGTAAGTCGCAATATTGATTATGCACCTGGAAGATCAATTAGTCACAGTGGAAACAAAGGAGGAGGTTCACAAGACTTTCAAACTTGAACATCGAATTTTAATAGTATTGTGTGCAATTATTGTCGTAAGCCAGGTCATACAAAGTTTGAGTGTAGAAAACTTTAGTATAAAAACACTTGGCTCATATTGCGTCTACCAATGATGCCTTTAATAAGTGAGTTTTTATCTTTGTAGATAAATTTGCTAAATTCTTAGAATATCAGGAATCACTCAAGTCTTTATTTTTCTCTGTCATTGCTATTGTTGATTCAGGTAAACACAACGGATGTCTTGTTTTCTCATCCTCTAAATCGGTTATTAATTCTAGCGCTACGGATCATATGATAAGTAATTCTAGTTTCTTTTTCATTTTTCAGTCCAAAGTTAACACTTCTACCATTACTTTGGCTGATGGATGACCATCTTGTCTTCGTGGGTTTGGCACTATCAATACCCCTTTGCTTCCTTTGTCCTCTGTCCTCTTTCTTACATTTACTTAATTTATCCTTTAATTTGCTCTCTGTCAGTCAACTAACTCGTAATCATAACCATTGCATCTTATTTTTTCTTGATCATTAATTATTTCAGGATCTTTTGCCGAACAAGATTATTGGTAAAAGACATGAGTCTGGAGGCCTCTACATTCTTGACACATCACTCCCAAAATATTTTACTTGATCGAGTGTCACTTCTCCTTTCGAGATTCATTGTAGGTTGGGTCATCTATCTCTCCCTTTGTTTTAGAAGTTTTGTCCACAATATAATAAGGTATCTTCATTAGATTGTGAGTCGTGTTAGTTTGTCTTAGTTTGAATTATAGAGTAAATATACGTGCTACTATTCCTTTTGAATTAGTTCATTCTCATATTTGGGGTCTTGTCCTATTTTTGTTTGAACATGGATTTAGATATTTTGTTGCTTTTGTAGATGATTATCCTCTTGTAACTTGGTTATATTTAATGAAAAGTCATTCTGAATTATTTTTTCTATTTTATGCATTTTGCGTTAAGATTAAAATTCAGTTCGATATGTTCATTCGTATCTTGTGAAGTGATAATGCCAAAGAATATACGTCCGATTTATTTCAATCTTATATTGGTCAGAATGACATACTTTACAGAATCTATTATGTTGATACTCCACCCAAAATGGTGTGGCAGAATGTAAGAACAGATATCTTCTTGAAACTACACGGGCCCTTTTATCTCAAATGAATGTTCTCATCAAAGCATTTTGGGTTGATGCAGTATCTACAACATGTTTTCTTATTAAACGCATGTCATTCTCTGTTCTTTATGACGAGACCCCTTGTACAATATTTTTTGCCAATAAACTGTTATTTTCTGTTAACTATAGGATATTTGATAGCACATGTTTTGTTTGGGATATTCATCCGCATATCACTAAAATAAACCTCAAGTCTTTGAAGTGTGTTTTCCTCAGTTACTCTCGTCTTCAAAAAGGATATAGGTGTTATTGTCTCAGTATTAATAAATATTTTATTTCAATTGATGTTACCTTTATGGAAGATACACTTTATTTCTAGTCATCATTTATTCTGACTTGTCAGGGGGAGGATGATGATTTGTTAGTATATTCTGTCAAATCCTCTGCACTTGTCTCGGAATCAGATCCTGTCAAGCCTCTTATTATTCAAGTCTACTCTATGTGTTAATCTTTTGATTCAGGTCCTACACCTCTGATGAGTGTGTTTTTATTGTATAAATTTATTTTTCTTTGTCACTCACACACTTCAAAATTAAAATTTATAATTAATCAAACCCCTAATTATCGCTTAGGTAATATAACAGAGATCTGGGTCGTTTCTCATGGAATCAATGATGGAAGTTGTCTTAGACACATGGTTCGAGGTTTTTATTTGTTGATGTCCATTTATTCACAATTAAATTCCACAATTATTAATGTTACATAATATTGAAGCATAAAGAATACAATAGGTATAGACAACTATATATAGATAACCGGGTATATGGGCCTTTATGGGCCTTAACACCCCCCTTCAAACTCAAGGTGGAAGTGGAGGTTCTGAAACATTGAGTTTGAGTAAATGAAGCCGATGTTGCTCTCGAGTTTGTGCTTTAGTGAAAAAATCTGCCACTTGTAGTTCTGAGGGCACATACTGAAGAGCAATTGTTTTCTGATGACAATGAGACCGAGTAAAGAAAGCATCAACACCAATATGCTTTGTAAGTTCATGCTTCACAGGATCATTGGCAATCTGTATGACTCCAGTATTGTCACACAGAAGAGGTGTAGGAGCATCACAAGAAATACCAAAATCTGCTAATAACCATCGAAGCCATACTATCTCTGAAGTGGTAGTGGCAAGTGCTCGAAGTTCTGCTTCTGTACTAGAACGAGATACAGCCACCTGCTTTTTAGACTTCCATGCAAGAGGAGAAGAACCAAGAAAAATGCAATAACCTGTGACAGAACGACGATCTGTTGGGTCACTTGCCCAGGTGGAGTCTGAGTAAGCATGAAGCTGAAGTGGACTATCACGAGCATAGAACAAACACTGAGAAGATGTCCCCCTTAAGTACCGTAGTACACGAAGCAAATGTCCAAAATGAATGGAAGTAGGAGCACTCACAAACTGACTCAGAATATGAACTGCATGAGCAATATCAGGTCTGGTAACAGTGAGATAGACAAGGCTGCCTACAATACGCCGATATCGAGACGAATCCTCAAGAGGTGTACCATCAGTAGAACGAAGTTGTAAATGAAGATCCATAGGTGTCGCAGCTGTTCGACTATCTGTAATGCCAGAACTATGAATAAGGTCTTGTATGTATTTGGACTGAGAAAGATAGTAGCCATCTGCCGAATGTAATACCTCAATCCCTAAGAAATAACTGAGTGGACCCAAATCAGACATTTGAAATTGCTCACTAAGTTGCTTTTTCACACAAGAAATGTGTTCCACATCGTCCCCCGTAATCAACATATCATCAACATATAGAAGAAGCAAAGTGCGTCCACGTGGAGAGAGATGAATAAATAGAGCAGGGTCATGATCACTAGGTAAAAATCCAGCAGCTTGTATCACAGATACAAAGCGCTCAAACCAAGCACGAGGAGCCTGTTTAAGACCATATAGAGCACGACGAAGACGACAAACATGACCAGGAGGAGCATCAACACCTAGGGGTGGTTGCATATAAACTTCTTCATGCAAATCACCATGAAGAAAAGCATTCTTAACATCCATTTGAGAGATGGTCCAAGAAGAAGTAGCAGCCACAGCAATAAGAGTACGAACAGTAGTCATATGAGCAACTGGTGCAAATGTCTCATCATAATCTCGTCCTTGAGTTTGCTGAAAATCTCTAGCAACAAGACGAGCTTTGTATCTCTCGATAGAACCATCAGACTTGGTCTTAATTTTGAATACCCATTTAGATGTAATTGGCACTGCATGTGATGGTAGTGGAACAATATCCCAAGTGCCTGTACGATCAAGAGCAGCAAGCTCCTCAGACATAGCAAGTTGCCATTCCGGAATAATAGAAGCTTCTTGGTAAGTTGATGGCTCGACACTCACACATGTAAAACCATACTTGGCAGCGGGACCAATAGTAGCACGATCTCTTAAATTATATCTTGGACCAACCTGTAACTCATCAGGAGCAGTATGAGACTCATCAATATTATTAGAAACATCAACAGCAGGTGAATCAGGACTGGCCGTGGTGGTAGAACTAGATGGAGACACTGTGAGATTTGTGAGACGACGATGTAACCCATCCTTTGGACAGATCGAGGTTGAAATCGACGCCTGCTTCGGAAGTTTGCAGCCAACGCGACGTGCTCGGGAGAAGAAGCAGCTTCGGCCGCGACGAGGAATGAGACGTGCAGGCGAGGACTCGTGCTTGCTAGGGATGACGGCGGCGCTGGCTAGGGATCGCGAGATGTCGCGTACAGGGGATGGAGACGCGAGACAGCGGCGAGACGGCTGCTGCAGACGAGGCGCGCGGAAGAGACTCGCGGCGCGTGGAGAAAGAGAGAGAAAAAAAAAACTTGACGGCGGCGGCGGTAGATTAGGGTGAATAAACCTAATCCCAATCGATTTGCTCTGATACCATGTTACATAATATTGAAGCATAAAGAATACAATAGGTATAGACAACTATATATAGATATCCGGGTATATGGGCCTTTATGGGCCTTAACAATTAATACTAAGTATACATAATTACAACTTAAAACCTATTATACATTTCTAATCATAAATTTATTCAAACAACAATCCAATTTACAACATTAACTATACTTCACATAATAACACAACAACTTTGTTCTATCTACCACAATACTCACAAATTCAACATACAACATGAATTCCATTCATACAACATACAACAACGTACAACATACATCATACAACATACTTTCATTTATTAACATTACTCAAACAACACATAATCCATGTGCACATGAATCAAAACAACTATACAATCATATAACTGTTCAATTCAACAACTAAATCATTAACAAAATTCGATCCAAACAATCACATTCCCAAACAACTTCATGCTATCAAAACTAAACCAACAACCACATTTCTAAACAAATCATTCAACATCCAATTGAAGTACTCAATCAAAACAAAACAAATCAACAAAATTGGGGGTTTTTGATTCAATCAGCTAATAGACGGGAAAAAAGAAACAAATTAAACTAGGGTTAGGGTTAGTGTTTTCCCGAATCAGCAGCAAACAGGGCAACTAGAGTTTTGGTGGAATTGCGCCAACAGGACGAAGACCTCGCCGGAGCTGGACAAATCCGATGACAGTAGATCGGAGAAACAAGATCTGGAGCTCCTTCCTCTGCCCGACCCCTGCTGTCCACAAACGAAGGGTTAGACAAAGAAATGGAACCCCTTACCTGACTTCATCGGTAGATGAGAGATGATCGGAGTTCAGAACCGATTCTTCCCCCGCGTTTGAAATCACGTCGGCGAAGGTGTCCGTTGCTCGGAGCTCTGGTGGATGCGGAGGGATAGAGAGCTTACCAGAGCAACCACTCATGGCTGGCACCACTCATGTCTGGCACCACTCATGGCTGGTGTCCCTATTGTGCGGAAGGGCCGTCGGCTGCCAATCGCCGGAGCTGGCCATTCTCAGCGATCTTCCGCGACTGACGGGGATTAGGAACTCTCACGTTCGAAATCACGTCGGCGAGACTCCGCGGTTGCGTCGGCACTTGTCGATCGCAGCTCCTGCCGCCGTTGCTCGTGTGCTGATCGGGAAGAAGAAGAAATCGCGCGATCGAGAAACTACAGTGTTACCTAGGACTGAGCCCCCCTCGTCACTGAACAAAAATCGACTTATAAGCCGACGTTGAATCGGTTGTTTGCCATTGAACCGGCCTAGAACCAGGTTGAGCCATATAAATTGAGCCGGTTCGAACCGAACTTGAGCCCAAGCTGGATTGAACTCAAGCTGAATTGAACCGATTTTGAACCTGGTTGAGTCAAACTGAATCCGATTTAAACCCGACTCAAACCAGGATTGATTTTCTTCCAAATTAGGCCTGTTTGCGGGCTTTCGAAATTAATTTCTTTAGCCCGATTTCAATTTTTTGCAATTGGACTTCATTTTAATTTCCTGCAAAATCAAATATAACAAATTAATACCCATAAATTACTTCATATTAATAAAAAATAGAATAAAGACCTAAAATTCTTCCAAGATACAGAAATAAGCTCAATACCCAATTTATGACATAAAATATGATCAAAACAATCCAATATAACCCTAATTAATCCTGTCAAATAGCCACTTATCAACCTCCTCCCTCATTAGTTGATTCAGTCACGAGCAATGATCTCCCTATTGCGTTACGCAAAGGTAATTGTTAGTGTACCTATCCTACTTCTTTTGTTTCTTATAATGGTCTGTCGTCATTCTCTTGTTCTTATGTTGCTTCACTTACTCTATTTCTATTCTTAAAACTGCCCGTGAAGCCATATCTCATCCTAGTTGGTATTATGCAATGATAACAGAAATGAATGCTTTTGATGACAATGACACTTAGGACTTGGTTGATTTACCTTCAGGGAAACTGACTATTAGATGCAAATGAATGTTCACAATTAAAGTCAACTCGGATGGGTCAGTTGCCAGATTAAAAGTCTTATTGTCGCAAAAGGCTTTGCTCAGACCTATAGCGTGGACTTTTCTGATACTTTTTCTCCTATTGTAAAATTGACATCTGTTCGATTGTTTATTTCAATGGTTGCTACTCATCTTTGACCTTTACATCAACTTGATATCAAAAAAGCTTTTCTTCATGGAGATCTTTAGAAAGAAGTGTATATGGAGCAATCTCCTGGTTTTGTTGCTCAAGAGGAGTCAAAGCGAGTTTGTCATCTTCAAAAGTCCTTGTATGGTTTGAAACAAAGTCCTTGTGCTTAGTTTGAAAAATTTAGTCAAGTTGTTGAAAATTTTGATATGATAAAAAACAAATCTGATCATTCTGGGTTCTACAAGCAATCAGGAGCTGATATCATCTTGTTAGTTGTGTATGTGGATGATATTATTATCAGTAGAAGTGATATTACGGGAATCTCATCTCTTAAGTCTTTTATTCATACTCAGTTTCACATGAAGGACTTAGAGGTGATAAAGCATTTCTTAGGTGTTGGAAGTTACAAGGAGTACAAAAGATATATTTCTATTTTAGAGAAAATATGTCCTTGATTTATTAATTGAGACAGAAAAATTTGGGACAAAGCTTTGTAGTGCTCCAATATTTTAGAACATGCAACTCACAGGAGATGGGGAACTATTCGAATATCCTGAGAGATATCGAAAATTGATTGGAAAGTTGAATTACCTTACTATAACTCATCCAGATTTGCATATTCGGTTAGTGTTGTCATTCAGTTTATGTCATCTCTAACAATTCATCATTGAGCAGCGGTAGAATAAATTTTGTGTTACTTGAAGGGGCACCCGGACGAGGTATCATGTATGCAAATCATGAACACACTCATATTGAATGTTTTTTTCAGATGTTAGATTGGGCAAGTTTCAAAATGGATAGAAGATCTACTTCAGATTATTGTATCTTTGTTAGAGGAAATTTAGTCTTTTGGAAGAGTAAGAAGCAAAATGTTGTGTCATGATCCAGTGTAGAGTCAGAATATATGACTATAACACAGTCTGTGTGAGATAATGTGGATATATCAATTCTTGACTGAAGTAGGATTTAAGGCTTCAGTACCAACAAAATTATGGTGTGATAATCAAGCTGCTCTTCATATTGCATCGAATCCTGTGTTTCACAAGCAACCTAAGCACATTGAAATTGATTGTCATTTTGTTTGTGAGAAGATTCAACAAAACTTGATTTCTACAGGATATATGAAGACTGATGAACAACTAGGAGACATCTTCACAAAAGCTTTAAATGAGATTCAGATTGATTATCTTTGTAACAAGTTGAGCATGATTAATATCTATGCTCCAACTTGAGAGGGAGTATTAGCTGTATATATGATATCATATTAGCTGTATATATAATACCATATTAGCTATATATATATATATATATATATATATAGATACCCTGCACGCCTTCTTTTGCACGACTCGTCTGTGACAGAACATTCCGAACTCCTAAAACAGTATAGTGTCATTTTATAATTATTTTGTTTAATTTTTAGTTTATGGTTAAGCCATTTAAGATTTTTCCTTTAGAGTTTAGGGTTGGATTATAGTGTTAAGCACAAAAAATTTTCAAAACGAAAAAAATTTAGTTGTTCACGGAGTGTGTCAAATAAGAAGTGCAGGATAACAATCCGGCACACTCCGTAAGGAACTAAATTTTTTTCGTTTTGAAATTTTTTTTGTGCTTAATACTATAACTCAACTCTTAAACTTTAAAAGGAAAATCTTAAATGACTTAACCATAAGCTAAAAAAAAAATGACACTGTATACTGTTCCGGGCACTCGGAATAGTTCTGGGCGCTTGGAACGGTGCACTAAGAAAATGTACATCGATTGAAGCGAAGGCCATATAACCCAGGGGGAATAACAATGATACCTCTTTTGCAGATGATACAGTAACCCCCTTTCACACTATTTATTCATCTTGCTCATAGATGCTCTTCATAAGATTTTATTTAGAGGGAGAGGTCCTAACACTTGCTAATATTCATGCTAACAAAAGACTTGATGCACATGGATAAGAAAGAAGCAGAGACTTGAAAAAGGAACCAAAGAACTTTGCAAGCTCACCTAGATTTTTTCACCTCCTCAAATAAGAAAAGGATGTGAAATTTATGCGCATAGCACAACACATGCTCAAGCTTGGTTGATTGTCAACAATTAAAGTCATGAATGCTCTCCTCCTTTGGCCCTCTTTGCTACTTGGAGATGCGGAGACTTCTGTTAGTTTGACGTTCTAGCTCAAGCTTCCTAGGCACCAGCACATGTCTATACCTAGATTGGTTGGCTACAGCTTCTCCCCCTGCACTCTTGCACCTTCTGTATTATTGTTTTTGGCCATCCTCCATAAGCACAAGTTTTTGGTTTTCATATCACTGTATTTGTGTACTAGACATACTCTAATATAGCTTTGGTGAATCTTTATTCACTCTTACTCGTTGGAAAAAAAGTTGTGAAAATTTTCAAACAAGAAGAAATAAGTTTTACAGATCAATTTGTAGTTGTATAAATAGGATTCTTCATTCTTTATGATAATATATTGGGCCATATCATGGAGGTTATTATTCTAGTTTATATTAATGTACATAAAATAATGACGTCCTACATTTTGATGGATGACTAATTTTACCCATTTCTTTCTATTTCTTATTCTGGTATTTTCCATGTGGAAAGGTAACTGATCTATGCTAAATTGGGAGTAACTTTAGGTGAATAGACAACAAGGAGGTGATATTATGGTACTAGCAATAGGTGGAAGTGGTCATACCCATAGCAGTTCTTAGCCAGTAGTTCGAAAGTAATAACTACAACCATTTCCTCTGGAGGTAGCAGAGAAGTAGGTGAGAGGAGAGAGCACAACATAGCAAACAAAGTCTCTACTGGAGTCATCAAAGAAAGGGCTAGATGTATAATCTCTTTCTATTTTACTGTTCTGTAGGATCACCCTCAATTTTGTGGATCTCATCCTTGGGGGGCAACAAGGTTAGGCAACATGATGTTCTCTTCATAAACAGAAACCTTGTTAAGACTGAACAAATTTTCTCATGAGCTTTCATTTTTAGGCAAGACAATTTTCTCAATTTTCACAGGTTATTAGAAATTTTCCATATATAAACCACTTAGCAGATTTTGATGATTATCGCTGTTGTTGTTCTTTCCTAACAACATAGTCTGGACCTTTGCTTTAAGGACTACTGAAAATTGTGGACAATGCTGTGAAGAATGAGTTTGCTAGGTCTCCACATACACCAATCTATCTTGTTGGAGAATCCTTTGGTGGATGCTTGGCTCTTGCTGTTGCAGCTTGCAATCCTGATATTGACTTAGTACTGGTGCTAGTTAATCCAGGTTTGTTCCAGCACTTAATATTTGGTGTGCTTGCAGTGCTATTAATGTTCAATGGTTGTTATTTTTTTCTTCATTCAGCAACATCTTTTGGCAAATCGCAATTGCAGCCTATAATCCCTCTTCTGGAGGCTTTACCCAGAAATCTTCATGCTACTGTACCTTACTTCCTTAGTTTTATCATGGGTATGTTGTTTATCTCTTTCTGGCAAAAATTTGGTAATGTTGTCCTCTTAACAATTCAATTCACAGCCACTCCCAATCAATATTATTATTGTAGGATGTGTAGGTCCTGAAGTTTCTCTTTATTGAAATTTAGAACTGAAATTGTGATATAGTCATGGTGTTTACTCTTTAGAAATGAATTCTCTTCGATCGTGTTCCTGTTTTTTCTTTTCTTTTTTTTGTTCAAATTGTTGGTTATAATGATTAAGAAATGGAGCTTAGCATACATGAGCGGATGTAATATAATATATACATCATTGATATGCATTAGATAAACATCCACAAACCAGGTGTCATCTAAGTTAAACACTTTAAACTCTCACTTTGGCTTTTTTGTCATTGTAAAATCTAGGTTTTTAAGTGATACTAATGCTGGTTTCTCTCCCTAACCATAGGATTTAAATATAACCAACTTTTATGTATACGCAATGTGTCTTAATTTTCTGAAACATTCTTTAAATAAGAAATCAGAGATACTTATTGTTTGATCTCGGCAACATTTCTTCATTCCAATCTTTGGTTTTTTTATACAATTCTTGGTTCAATTACCAATCAGTATTGATAATTAAGGTCAAAACATTTCATTCTGTTCACTAACTGATATCGATACTATGTTAGAAATTGAGTCGATTGAAACTATTGTTATGTCAGCATGGGTAAATGCCATTGTGTCGTCTATGCCTAATAGTTTAGATGGTGTCGAACAAGACACATTAGTCCAACATCCTCTAGATTCAACTGAGATAGGAAAATTTTATTCTCTATTGGCTTCAAGGAGGAGATGAAACATTAAAAGGAGAGAGGATGAGTAGAGGAGAGTTTGACAAGATTGGCTAAGAAGAGAAGAGGAGAGCTCGACAATATTCACTAAGAAGGGAGATTCTCTTTTTGTAACTGAACTTTCGATTCCGTTTGCCAATTATGGGGAGTAGATGAAATCCTAAAAAGTGAGAAGAGACAATGCATCAACCAGAACATCAATAGTAGAAAATAGTGCAAGAAGTGATGCCAACAATAAAAAAAATCTAAACGTATTGATATTCTTTACCATACCGGTTCAATGATGCTACAATTTCAGCTCCAATTATGCTAGTTTAAGCCCAACTTCTAACATTTAACTGAATTGAATATTTTTATGAACATGTTAAGAAAAATTATAGGGATTAATCTCAGTAAGATGCTATAAGAGTCAATGCTCTTATTTGATGCACAACCCTTATTTTTGTATTATGAAGTTAATTGAGGTGCATTTAATATTTTAGCAGCTTGTTGCTATAGATTTTCTTATTCAATTTTATAAATCCCATAAATTTATAGTTGAAGGTAAACAATATAAGTGGAAGAAATTATAGATTTTTTTTTTTGTCTTAGTGTGCTTTAAAATATGCTGAAGCATATTGAGTGTCAGTGTAACATTACACTGAAACATTACTATTCAGGCTGAAGACCAAAACATTGTTACACGTCATTACTTTATGCCTTGATACAACTACTTAATAAACTAGTGTCTTATTGTTGTCAGAACTACCAATATAATTTGTTTGCTTCCAAGATGCATGTATGTATGTGAGCCTTTTTAACACCAGAGCATGTGGTAGTGTGATAATCTTACCAAACCCTAAGAAAGGATCACAAAGCCAAAGAAAGACAAACGCTGCAGACCCCTTCCTTCTATGTGTGAACTGGACCCTTCACTCTGATGTCTTTTCCATGCTGCAACAGAGACTATTATGGTTTGTTCAGCCTGATCCAAATAATTGAAAATGAGGATTGAAGTCAAAGGTAGGTGATCCGGTGTATAGTTCATGGATCCCACGTGGCAGCAAAAGTCTTGGATTGAGTCAACGATTAGTACAACCTGGCCGATTAAGGCGATCCTGCTTAACAAGTCTAGGCTTATGAAAGTTCGGTTAGGCCCAATCAATTCGCTGTTTAGGGCTCAAGTCTCCTGTATGGCTCAACCATCTCATATACAGGGCTCAGTCCCCTGTATGGCTCAGCCACCTCATATACAGGGCTCAGTTCCCTGTGTGGCTTAACCATCTCATATATAGGGCTCAGTCCCCTATGCGGCTCAGCCATCTTATACATACGGCTCAGTCCCCTATGTGGCCCAGCCATCCCATACACAGGGCTCAGTCCCCTATGTGGCTCAGCCATCTCATATCCAGGATTCAGTCCCCTAAGTGGTTCGGCAACATCATCGGCAAGGCTTGATCCCTTATGCAGCTCACCATTCCAGTAGCTCAGCTAAAACGACAACAACACGTGCGCGGCGAATGCTGAATACAAGGACGGTTACTAGGTTATCGCACCAACGCCCTAGATCCCCGCCTGCTACCTCCTCACAGCAAAAGAATAAAATTAGACCTCATTACTGAAACAGAAAATGGTTACGAGGTAACAGACCCTGTCCCCCAGATGCCATCTTAATCGGACACCTGGCAATGATAGCAGAATTGGTCTGCCTAATGGCCGACAATAATTCTCCTTGGAAGAAATACGTGGCTATCCCCTCACGACTATAAAAACCCCCCTTCAGGTATGGAAAGCTCTCTCTCTGGGAGATACATCTTTGACACCTATTATCTTCTTCTTCGGGGACACTGGCTAACTTGAGCGTCGGAGTGGCCTGCCGGGTAGACCCGGCACCCATCTAACTCTCTTTTCTAGTCTTCTTGACAGGGGTAAGGCTCGCAAGAAAGGTGGGAAGCGGTTGAGGTGGCATAATATTGACTGGTGCCTTGACCTTCACCGGGATCTAGCCGGAACAAATTTGGCGCCGTCTGTGGGAAAATCTGAGCTAGACAGCACGATGGCTGACACCAGGCGCACCACCGACAATCCAGAGCCCACCGAAGAAAATCCTGATGAACTTATCACAATATCACGGGCAGGACTTCAGGAGCTTGTCTGGGAAATGGTGGAAGCACATGCACGTCGTGCCCAGCCACCACCTTCTATGGCACCCACAGCCAATGCCCCTCCTGTGGTGCCGAGGCCATGGCCTACAGAAGAAATTCCATTACCCAGGGGATCTATTCTTCAAGAGGAAGTCCCCTTTCCAAGAGTCTCTATTCCTCGGGAAGAAGTTCCTTTGCCAAGAGGGTCTGTTCATAGAGAAGAAAGGCCTATAGAAGCAGATTCCTGGGGTCTCGAACTGGGGAAGCATGGCGTGATGAACGCAAAGGAAAGGCTCCAGCTTATGGACCTATAGATACACCGTAAACCCCTTTTACTCAAGAAATACTTGAGCAAAAAGTACCTCGCCGTTTTAAGGCGCCACAAGTAGGGGAGTATACTGGGTCAACTAATCCTGAAGATCACTTGTGCCGTTTTGAGAACGCTTCTCTGCTGCATCCATGCCCAGATGGCATCAAATGCCGGGTCTTCTTGAAATACCCTCTCGGGTTCAGCACAACGTTGGTTTAATAAATTGCCACCTTCTTCTATTCATTCTTTTAAAGAATTTAGAGAGGCTTTTCTGCATCAATTTGCCAGCTGCAAGAAGCATCAAAAAACTCCTCTTAATCTCTTTACAATGAAGCAAAAACCTAAAGAGACTTTGAGGGAGTATATTCAAAGATTCAATCAACTTGTCTTGGAAGTGCCCACGACTTCTCCTGATGTTCTAACTAGTGCTTTCACTCAAGGATTGTTAGATGGTGATTTCTTTCGATCCTTGGTTAAAAAGCCTCCAGTAAGCTATCAGAAACTATTAGATCGAGCTACCAAGTATACACATTTGGAGGAGACCCAGATAGCCAGGCGAGGGAACATTACTACAGTAACTCCGCCAGTGGAAAGAAAGCCCCCTTCACAACAGCAGCGGCGAGATGTTCCTCCGCAGTTACTCCCTAATGCTCTGGTTCATCGCGAAGAAAGAGCCGTACAAGCGGTTAACAATATGCCCAGGCAATTAGAGAGGGTCCATCCGGCTCAGCCTAACCGACCAGCTCGGTTTTGCGCCTATCATCAAACCGCTGCTCATGATACGCAAGATTGTCGGCAACTGGCCCAGGAAATTAATCGGGTCATCCGAGAGCGCCATCAAGGTAAAACCTATCAATCTCCGGTTGGCCAAAGAGGATCAGCTGGATATGCTTGGAGGGGTGAGCATTTCGCCCCAGAACGTCGCGCTACTCCCCGGAGGGCAGAACCAGCACCTCGGACAAGACAGGAAGTGCATCAACCTCCTCCTATGAGACAAGACCGAGCACAGCCTGAGGATCATCATCATTCAGAAAATAGGCATCCACCTGAACCCCATCTGGAATCCCAACTGGACCATCAAGATGGCATGGACAATCGAGCCCATCGGGGAGAGATCAGCATGATTTCTGGTGGGCCAACTAATGGAGATTCTAACCGAGCCCGCAAGGCACATGGGCGCCGGTTAGAAACATATAATATTAACTCAAGAGGTGAGCAGCTGATTGGCCCGTCCATCCAATTTGGGCCACAGGATTTGGAGGGGGTAGTTATTCCGCATGATGAGGCCTTGGTAATCCGAGCCACAATAGCCAATTATGATGTGGCTCGTGTCTTTGTGGACACAGGGAGTTCTGTTAATATTCTCTATAAAGATGCTTTTAATAGAATGCAGATTGATCAGGAGGAGTTGCTTCCTATGGCCACTTCTCTATTTGGGTTCGCTGGGCATGAGGTTAGACCTCTAGGGCAAATACAATTACCTTTGTCTCTAGGTACCGAGCCCTTGCGGCGAACCCGGAACCTTCTTTTCATTGTGGTGGATGCTCCTTCAGCATATAACGTTATCCTTGGAAGACCTGCTCTTAGCTCTTTTGGAGCTGTAGTCTCCACTTTTCACCAGAAAATGAAATTTCCTGTCTATGATCAAGTTGGATCAGTCAAAGGAGACCAGAACATGGCCTGCAAGTGTTACATTGATATGGTACAGACTGATCTACGAATAGTACGTAGAAAACAACTACCAGAGGTTAATTCTGTACACGAAACCCCTATTATGTTGGCACCTCCTGAAAAAATCAAGATACAAGTGGTCCCTGGCATGCCAGATCGGGTCACTCAAATAGCTGCAGATTTGCCTGCTATGCTCCAAGAACAGCTGATTGATTGCTTGACCCGAAATCATGATATCTTTGCCTGGTCATCATCGGAAATCATTGGTGTTGCACCAACGATTATGGAGCACTGGTTAAACCTCATTCCTGGGGCCCGGCCGGTTCGACAGAAGCGGAGACATTTTTCGCCCGAGCAAGATAAAATAATACGAGAAGAAGTTAATAAACTCTTGTTGGCCAAACAAATACGGGAAGTACAATTTCTATCTTGGTTGGCCAATGTTGTGTTGGTACCCAAGCCCGGTGGCAAGTGGAGGGTCTGCATTGATTTCCGTGACCTTAACAGAGCTTGTCCTAAAGATTGTTACCCCTTGCCCAGAATAGATCGGCTGGTAGACTCCACCGCTGGGTATAAGCTCATCTGCATGATGGACGCGTACCAGGGATATCATCAAATTCCCCTGGCCAAGGAAGACCAGGAAAAGGTTAGTTTTATCACTGCTGACGGTACCTTTTGTTATACCGTCATGCCCTTTGGACTCAAAAATGCCGGAGCCACTTACCAACGCCTCATGGATAGGGTTTTCCAAAAGCAACGAGGGCGCAATATTGAGGTCTATGTGGACGATATTTTGATCAAATCCCTCCACGCTGAACAACTTACCACTGATATTGAAGAAACTTTTAACACTTTGCGAAAGTATGGCCTCAAATTGAACCCAAATAAGTGCTTGTTTGGGGTGAGAAGTGGATGTTTCCTAGGGTATGTTGTCACGGAAAGGAGCATTGAAGCTAACCCAAAGAAAGTAACGGCTCTGAAAAATATGGCCTCTCCAAAAAATATTAAAGAAGTTCAAAGGTTAGTAGGACGAATTACAGCTCTATCTCGCTTTATCTCTCATTCTGCTACAAAAAGTCTCCCTTTCTTCAAAATACTACGGCGAGCCAGCCGGTTTTCATGGGATGACAAGTGTGAAAAGGCTTTCTTTGATTTAAAGCAGTATTTGGCTGAGCTACCCGTCCTAGCCAAGCCTATACCTCAAGAACCATTATGGGTATATCTGTCTGCTTCAGATGAGGCATTGGGGTCAGTCTTAATTAAGCAAGAAGATCAGATACAGCGTCCAATTTATTTTGCAAGTCATTTATTAAAAGATGCTGAGACCCGTTATACCTCTTTAGAGAAGTTGGCACTAGCACTCATTCTAATGGCTCGACGTTTGCGTCCTTACTTTCTGTCGCATCCTATTACAGTTCTCACTAACAGTGGACTGGGTCGGGTTATGCTCAATCCTGACGCCTCGGGCCGACTCATCAAGTGGACAACTGAGCTTAGTGAATATGATATTCAGTACCTGCCCCGAACTGCTATTAAAGCTCAAGCCCTGGCAGATTTCTTAACAGAGGTAACTGGCAGTGAAGCTGAAGAAACTTGGAGGGTATTTGTAGATGGATCATCTAACAAAAATGGCAGTGGAGTAGGAGTACTGTTATGCTCACCCAAAGGGGACCTTCTACAACTCGCTGTGAAATTGCATTTTCGAGCCACTAATAATGAAGCTGAATATGAGGCAGTAATAGCTGGTCTCCAAGCTGCTCGTTACCTAGGGGCGTCTAAAGTTCTCATCCACTCTGACTCTCAATTAGTAGATCAACAAGTTAGAGGAACTTTTGAAGTGCGTAATGAACGCCTCAAACGTTATGCTGAAGCTGTTGAAAAATTAAAGGCGGGATTCCAACAAGTGACAATGCAAAAAGTGCCCCGAGCCGATAATCACAAGGCGGACGAATTGGCCAAACTAGCTAGTATGCTAGTCACCTGGGATTTGGAAGAACCTCTGGTACAGGAACAGCTCGTTGCCCATATTGATCAGGTATCTCCATAGGCAAAGGAGTCTGATTGGAGAGATATCATCATATCCCTACTGAAAGGAGGACCTTTACCCACTAATGCCGAACAAGCCCAAACCCTTCGAAGACGAATCAATTGGTTCACCTTAATTGGGGACACTTTGTACAAACGAGCTTTTTCTAGGTCGCTACTCAAGTGTCTAGGACCAGAGGAGGCAGATTATGTAATGAAAGAAATCCATCAAGGGTGCTGTGGATATCACACTGGGGGAAGGACTCTAGCTCGGAAGATTTTATTAGCAGGGTATTTTTGGCCCACTTTACAGTCTGATGCAGCTAAATTTGTTAACGCTTGCTCCAGTTGTCAAAAGCATCAAGCTTTATCCCATCGGCCAACTGAACCCTTAAAAACTTCTACAGTCTCGTGCCCTTTTGATCAATGGGGCATGGATATTGTGGCGCCTTTACCTACTGGACCAGGGCAAAAGAAATTTCTGTTGGTGGCAGTAGACTATTTTTCCAAATGGGTAGAAGCTGAACCCTTAGCACAGATCACGGAACAGCGGGTTCTCAAATTCCTTTGGAAGAATATTATCTGTCGGTATGGTGTCCCTCGCAAGTTAGTATCAGATAATGGAAGACAATTTCAAGGAAGGAAGCTGGCAGAATGGTGCCGAGGCTTAGGAATTCAGCAAGCTTTTACTTCAGTATATTATCCTCAAAGCAATGGACAAGCTGAAGTCACCAATCGAGAGTTGTTGCGGGGGTTAAAAACCAAGATAGATCAATCCCATGGGTCATGGGTTGAGGAACTTCCAGATATACTGGGAGAGGCTGTAGTCCCTGTTGAAATTGGTTGTACGTCAACTCGAATCGAGGCTTATGACAATTCTGATGCCAATGCCATTCAAAGGGCCTTGGAGTTGGATCTTATTACAGAAACTAGAGAGCAGACAAATCGGCGATTGCAGGCTTATCGGCAACGCATGAGCCATATATACAACAAACGGGTCATACCCCGATCCTTTCAGGTCGGGGATTTTGTTTGGAAGAAGAGAAGGCCGTTAGGAGAAGTGGGGAAGCTTGAGCCACGGTGGGAAGGACCTTATCGAATCACTTCTCGGCTCGCCAATGGATCCTACTATCTAGCTGATCCGCAAGACAAGGAGCTCCCGAGGCCATGGCACGCTACCCATTTACGCTTTTATCATGTTTGAATGTGTAATGAATGCACTTATGTTTCATGCATGTTTTCAAAGTCACTTAGGTTCAAAATAACTCCCGTTTTTTATTCAAAGCATGCGCTGTTGACCTCTGTAAGGAGAAATTCTCAAGATAAACTTATAGGGTTATCTCATCTTACAAGAGTTTAGAGCATTAGACGAGACCGGCTGATTTCATTACAAAACAAGGCATGAGAGCACAAGGAAGTACACGATAAAAGAAGAAAAACATCCATAAAGGTCAATTATCATCTGACCCGTTACTACTAAACGAAGATGAAGGAAATGGAGCTTGAAGATGAGCCACCTTGGTTAACTTTTGCTCCAATACTCGTAACTGCACCAATGCCTCATGAAGCACTTGGTTTGCCCGCTGTACCTCGGTAGTTCTTGTGGCCAAATCCTGTTGGAACTTCTGAATCTGTGCTTGCGACTCAGTCACTATTCGCTCAAGATTCTGTGCTTTGTTATTGACCCTGGCTAACTCTCGCTCTAATTGCCAGACTTGTTTACTTGCTGCTTTGAGTTTTTCCTCTTGGGTCAAGGATTGGCTACGAAACTGAGCGGCCCTTTGTGCCCATAACCCTCATTGCCTGTTCGGTTTCTTCTTTCTCCTTGGTCAGTTGACTCACGCGTTGTTGTAAAGACGAGGAATCCATATCTTTGGGACTAGGAGAAGAGGCAGGATGAGAAGATGAAGTATTCCGAACCCTTATATAGCCGTTTCTTAGACGTTTTCGTCATTAATTATTGTCATTAAAGTGACAACTAACAGTAGATAAGCTGGCTCCCCCATAAAGAAGGTTCAAGAAACGAAGGGGATATCATTATTACCCGCGGATCTCTTTCCTATAGGGGAACGCGACGTTGAAAGGTAATAAATTAGTAGAAATATTGATACACGTTACCTTATGTTGATATTTACGATGGTAAGTCATCATTTGACAAGACTAAACATTTACCGCTTGACGAAAGGACAGGTAAACAGTCTAGCCCCTGTAGCTCGGTCCTCTGTGACCCCTTCTGTTCATGGCCCTCTCAGCCCCTCGCTGACGGCTCAGCCTTACGACAGGCCCCAATGGTTCGGTCCTCTGTGACCCCTTCTGTTCATGGCCCTCTCAGCCCCTCGCTGATGGCTCAGCCTTACGACAGGCCCCAATGGTTCGGTCCTCTGTGACCCCTTCTGTTCATGGCCCTCTCAGCCCCTCGCTGACGGCTCAGCCTTTCGGTCCTCTGTGACCCTTTCGACAGGCCCCAATGGTTCGGTCCCCAATGGTTCGATCCTTGTACCCCTTCTGTTCATGGCCCTCTCAGCCCCTCGCTGACGGCTCAGCCTCACGACAGGCCCCAATGGTTCGGTCCTCTGTAACCCCTTCTGTTCATGGCCCTCTCAGCCCCTCGCTGACGGCTCAGCCTCACGACAGGCCCCAATGGTTCAGTCCTCTGTGACCCCTTCTGTTCATGGCCCTCTCAGCCCCTCGCTGACGGCTCAGCCTTACGACAGGCCCCAATGGTTCGGTCCTCTGTGACCCCTTCTGTTCATGGCCCTTTCTCAGCCCCTCGCTGAAGCCTCAGCCTTACGACAGGCCCCAATGGTTCGGTCCTCTGTGACCCCTTTTGTTCATGGCCTTCTCAGCCCCTTGCTGACGGTTCAGCCTTATGGCAGGCCCTCATGGATCGGTCCTATATGACCCCTTCCTGTTTATGGTTCTTTCAGTTCCATACTGACGGCTCAGTTCTAAGATAGAACCAAGGGATCCGGGCCTTAGTAATTCCTTTTGCTCACAACCCTTGAAGTTCCTCGAGGATAGCTTAGGATATATATGACCCATTCTCCTGCAGTATTCTGGCTGCAAGATCTTTGCAATCTCTCATGGATAAGGCAGTTTCCTTCCATTTATTAATGGTTACGGCTGTCACAGCTACTGTTATGCTGGGTTCCATTATATATACTGTATTAGGGGTCTTTCATTAGCCCCTTTTTTAGCTAAAAGGCTAATGATATACCAACATACCTCACGTTCTTGACCGAACAGCCTGGTTTTATGAACATATTATCCCTTGATATCATGGTTCTCTTTTAGTTCAAGTCAGATTTTTTAGTAGAGCATATATGGACTTGGTATTCCAGAATCACAACATAATGACAAAAGTAAAGATATTTCCTTCATGCAAAGTACAAGTACATCAAAAAGAAGGAAGCAGAACAAAAGCAACAACAAGATAACTGAGGAGCGAAGGCGGTGACTGCTTGTCGTTGCCTTACTCCTCCTGGTTAGGGCTGGAGCCGGACGATGTTGGAGGGGGAGGGCCTTAAGATAACTCCCGCTCCAGAGCCTCCACCTGTTCTGCAGTCTCCTGAAGCTCCCTGGCAAGCAGTCGGGCTTCATTGGAAGCAGCAGATAGACCCATGCGTAGTTGCTGAGTCTGCTCCCGAGCTACCGCCAGGTCTTCTTCCAGCCTCCTCATTTTGGCGGAGGCAGCAGCCAACTCCCACCTCAAACGATTGGGCTTGTCAGGGGCCACTAGCTGTTCCCGCTCTTGTTGGAGTCGGGTCAGTTGTTCACGCAGAGATACCGCCTATCTAGCCCACGTCTCGGCTATGCGCTCTGCTGCATCCCTTTCATCCAGAAGTTTCCTCAGGTCGCGCTCCAGGTTGCGGTACATGGTTTCTTCTTGGTAATAGCAAGACAGAACGAAGAAAAAGAGTTCAGAGAATGAGGAAAAAAGGAAGCCTTTCTAGCATATATATATAGGGCGATAGCCGATTTCTGAACCGTCCAATGGTGCACATCAACAACACCGAAGGTGGTGTCATTAATCTGTAATAATAGCATAAAACGAAGAATCAGACGATATCTTCTGAACGGATTTTGAAGAGTCTGTGCATCAATGCCTCGAAAGTAAGGTTGTCAGCAGTTAATGAGTATAAGCGGAATGGTAAAAAGCAATTTGTCTCACGCCACCTATCACATCGAAATCCCGGTTTATTTCAACCGTTGGATGAATTTATCACGAGAAATCGGATTAGCTGGTCCTAGTCAACTATCATAATGACTCCGATAGTGGTTACCTCAAAGTATACCCCCCCCCCCCCCCCCCCAAAGTAATTACTAAATGCGTTTTTGCTAATAAGATCTATTATACAGCTTTTTCTCTCTAGAATAAAAATACTAATTTGGGAGGAGGATGGATAATATGACACGACGTTAATTCACCGAATGAGTCTAGACCAGTTCAGCCTTTCAAAAGATTGAGGATACATCACCTCATTTGAAAACATCTCAATTACAAGTATTCAAAACATCATTAAAAAGAGGGAAAGACAAATGCTAAGGCACTTGCGGAATCTCTGTCTCTGGCGAGACCTCAGGGAGGGTATCACTCACTTCTGTTTCTAGAAGATCATCTATGACCTTTTGAAGGTCCAAACAGCTGAGGTCTTGTTCGGGCAATATGATCTTGGCCCTTATAAGTTGGCCTAAAGCCCCATTGAAACCGTGTTCTAGCATCTTACCAGAACGACAGGATAACAATTCAAAGAATTCTTGTGAAGTCAGAAACTTGCTCTTATACTCCGCCAGGCGGGTTATTTCACCAGCTCGATATTCATTCAACTCAGCCTTGATTGCCTCCAATTCCCTTTGGGCCGCTTCTAGAGCTACTTCAGAGCTTTCCAGTTGCAAAGTCAACTCCTTTTCTTTCTCCTGTGCTTGTGTTAGTCGTTGAGTCAATATAAGTTGCTTCTCAGAAGCTGCGTTCAGATCAGTTTGCCTTTGGGAGTATTCTGCTTGGAGTTGTCGCTCTTTTTCTGAGGCAGTTTCCAACAGAATTTTGGTTTGAGCAAGCTCCTGCTCCAGAATAGGTAATCGGTCAGCACTTTCTTGCGCCCGTTGACGCCATTGTTCTACCTCCATTTCTACAGAAGCCTTGGACTGCTCTAATTGAAGTAAGTCCGCACGAAGCTGATCCACGGATTGTCCATCAATCTCAATAGAAACGTCAGGCTCACCCTTGTTAGACAATTCTCTTTGCAATTGGATCAGGTTAGTTGCTGAGCTATGATGTTGTTTCTCCGTTGGCAAAATGCATTGGCGCAATTCTTGCAGTTCGATGCCCACCTATAACTTCCCATAAGTAATGTAGAGTTATTATGATGGGTCAGATGGACAAGTTCAGTTATCTCACCTTGGTAATGGATCCAGACATCCCGTCGAATAGGCCCATCAATCCTAAAAAGGAACAACCATTTCTTGATATTGGCGAAGTTGGTCATTAGCAGTATTGCTTCCCTCATAAAGTTGTGGGTCTCCTCCAAAAATATTAAAATCTGCAAAGGAGACAACATAAACTTGAGATAAAGAAAATAATTCAGAAGGAGAAGAATTTGCGGCAAAGAAAATAGACGGTTCAGGGGATCGAATTACACCTGATCCTTCAACTACTATCCTCCTTTCATGAGTTAAAGTTTCAGGTAGTGAGGACTTGGAAGGAGTGGAGTGTTTCACATTTTTTCCTCGTTTACGCTTTTTCGAACGAGAAGTCTCAACAGATGATCCCGTAGACTTTTTCGAACTAGATTTCCCTGTATAGGGGCGGATACGAGCCGCGGAGGGGCTCTTTGGTGGTTCATCTACCTGTGGAAAAGATCCCACGACAGGTTGTAATGCGAACTCAGTCATTTCAAGAACAGGGGTAGTGGGCAATGGTTCATCGGAAGGAGGGGTGGACACCGGTCCTGGAGCAGAAGTGATGGGTAGTGGTTCATCAGAAGGAGATGTTGACACCGGTCCAGGAGCAGAAATAAGGGGCAATGGTTCACCAGAAGGAGATGTTGACAATAGGTCAGGAACGGAAGCCACCTGCTGATCCGAAGGAGTTTGAGGGGTGGTCTCGGGATCCTGGTAGTCCCTTCAGTAGACCACATGCCTTGTAAGGACGCTAGGTTCCACTTAACCACTTTGCTCAAAGACGCGCGATACATAATTCGATCTGCAAAAGAAAGCAAAGTTAGTCAGTAAACTATGTTGGAGCTCAGTGACTTAAACTTACATAGGCTGTCGTCTAGGGGAGTCGCCTTAGGGCTCAGCCCCGCCCGATACAGAAGAGCCTCATTACCAATTAGCTTATTGGCTTCAAAACTCATGCCGTGCAAAATCTCGGTGGCATTCAAAAAATCTGATGCAAACGATATGGCCCAATGGAAGGAAGAAGAGGCAAAGCCACATCCCACTTGGCAGGCCAAGAATAAGGACGTGGAGGTCGAATATAGAAAAAGCGCTCTTTCCATCCTCTGTGGGAAGAAGGGATGCGACCTAGGTATGTGCCTCCTTGTCTAGCCGACAAATAAAATGTTCCCGGCTCCGCTCGTCTCAAACCAAATAAAGCAAGAAATAGAGAAGCGCTCAGGGGAATGTTGTAAACGCCACAAAGGATAACCATCCCACACACCAAACGGAACGAGTTAGGGGTTAGTTGAAAAAGATTAAGACGAAAGAAGGCAGCCAAATCCTGAAGGAAAGGAGGAATCGGGAATCGAAGCCCCCCTGCTAGTCGATCTTTAAAGCACGAGAAGTAACCCGGTG
>NW_027430297.1:0-19699 GCF_044706935.1 Curcuma longa | reverse complement strand
ACTACAAGAAAATAGGGTTTTAACAACACTGAAAAGACATCGGTTTTATGCCAAAACCGATGTCTTTTACTTTTTTACAACGGTTTTAACAAAAATCGATGTCTTTGAGAGGTTGATTGGAGACTACGATAACGGTTTTTGGAGGCTACAACAACGGTTTTAAAACCGTTGTCTATGTCCGCTATTTTGGGACTATAACAACGGTTTTTGAAGACTACGACAACGGTTTGAAAACCGTTGTCTATGTGGGACGACAACAACGGTTTTGGAAGCTACAACAATGATTTTAAAACCGTTGTATATTTTTCTGAAATTTATTTATTTCTTTTCGTTTGGTTAAATCAATACCCGACTCTGTAAACCAATTCTACCGCTCCTCTTCGCCTATTCTCAAACCCGACTCTGTAAACCCTATTCTACCACTTCCCCCGCCGCTACGCGTTCGCCGCCTCCGAGAGTCCCACCACTCCCGCCGTCGATGCCCCAGCACTCGCCACCCCGCCCCTCTCCGCCATCGCCTCCGAAACACCCGTCTCCGAGCTCATCCTTCCTACCCCGGACCCCTGCCCCCGATGCCTCCGTCCTCCAGTCCCCCGAAACCCCCGCTGCCGCTGTCGAGGCCGTAGCGGAACCTTCGGAAACGTCCGCCGACGCCAACCCTTCGATCACCGTCGCGAAACCGCAGGCGTCGGTGTCGGAGGGTCCCGTCTCCTTCGGTCTCTCGGATTAAGCTGGCTCCTCTCTCGGTCGCCATTGCTCGTCCTCCCTCTCCTTCGTTCCTTCTTTCTTCCTCCCTCGGTTCCTCCGCGGTCACCTACTAGGGCTTGGGTTTCAGCCTCCCGGCACGGGGAGATAGGGCAGCAAACGCTGATCTACAGCTTTGTCGCCCGGGGCACCGTCATCCTGGCGGAGTACACCGCCTTCACTGGAAACTTCAACGCCGTCGCCTCCCAATGCCTCCAGAAGCTTTCCTCCTCAAACAACAGGTTCACCTACAACTGCGACGGCCACACCTTCAATTACCTCTTCGAGAACGACATCAGTGAGTCTCTCGATCCCTTTTCTAGTGTTTTGTGCTCTCGATTCTCTTGTTATCCGACATGCAGAAACTGAAGACCCTACATGCATTCCTTCTCTGTATTGCAAAAATGTGAAATAGTTCATTCTGACTGGAATTTGCAGATTTTGCTATTGCTTTATATTGATCCTTATTTTTATTCATAATCTTTTCTTGCAGCGGGAACAATGGCAAAAACCTATTTTGCGTCACTTGCAGGTTAGCTCTATGACTAAGTAGCGATCTGTATGGATTTTAACTGATAGTTTCTTTCTCACAGTATATGTTTCTATGCTTACTTGACCTGGATAAGACATTGCTTTGATCTTCTAACAGTACTGCCAAAAGGTTTAGAAGACAGCTTTAGATACAAAAATCTGCATTTGTTATCAAACATAAATTGTGATTATGCTAACCCGCTGACACAATGAGGTTACTCCTTGCAAGAGCAGATACTGACATCTTCCTGAAACTGCAGTCCCTTTGTTGCTCCTAACGCCTTGGGGAACTAGTATTATATGTGATCTTTTAAGAAAGTTCTCTATGAAGAAGTTTAATAATTAGCTTTTTTCTTCCTTGATATGGTGCTTTATGTTGATTATACTGGCTCAACTGTATAAGTGTATTTATATGATTCAATTCTCTGAAAAATAGTCAACCTGAACATAGCTATTTCTGCTGTTGTGCAGCCGCCTCCCCCAGTTAATGATACCAATCCATATAATGTGTTTAGACCTAGGGAAAAGGCACACCGACTTCATACAAGAAGGGTAAGCCTATCGAACATTATGTCAGAGTTGTTTATCTTCATGCTACTTTTCTTTGGAAGATCAATATTCCAAAAATGTACATTCTTGACATTCATGAAGTTTCTGTTTCTCAGATGCAAAGGAGGGAAAACAATGTCCAGTCATTTGAAAAACTTCGACAGGTAAATTCTTCTTTTTCATTTTCAGTGGAACATTATTTCCTGAAAATAAAGTTATCAGGCATTTATGGGTGAATTCATAATTGACTTCTCACTCAGTTTATGCTGACTTAAATGAATCTTGTAATTTTCTTCTTTGGTGGTGTTTGGACTTTGCAAGCTAAAATATATACATGACTATTTCATCAATATCTTCATTATTTTCACTTAAGGTCTTTTTGACAAGACCGATCCTAATTTTTTGGGGTTATTCTATCCCAAATAGATTGTCCAGTGGACTCTGCCATGATCATCATCATCAAGCTGTATTTCCTTTCCTGAAGCAGGGTAAAAGAAAGCCTAAGAGTTCTAGTAAATTTTTATTTATGTTAGACAATATGTGCATCCATCATCCAGTCTATCCTTTCTCAGCATGCGAAAGGTTTTTGTGTTGTTTGGCTGTGAAGCATGTTTGCTCTTTAAAAATTTGCTTGAAAGTAGTTGCTCATTTGAGATTGAAATTGATTATTAATTCTTTGTTTTATTATATAGAAGAATCTTATTGTTTGCGCGCTTAATGTAATTTAAGCACCAATACTTACCAGTGTTTTGTTTGTAATAATCACTTCCCACTAGTTGTCTCTATAAGCAGCTTTGTCATTTCTGGAAGTGGGAAAAAATATACATTTACGATTCAATGCTCAACAACAAAGTGCACATATGCAACTCTTTTTTGTGACAATCAGAAGACAATTTAGGGTCCAATTATAGTTTGTCATGATGACTCAGTCAGAATCATTTCTTTACTCATTGCAAATGGTAACTTGAATTAGCTAGGAATAAATAGTTTAATTGAGTTATTGTAGCTTAAAAACTTTCCTAGAATCAAATCACCTATTTCTATCGAGCTCATCACTTTTCTACATATAACACTGTTCTGTCTCCTACACATTAAAGAGCTAAATTTTGTCTAGTGTTGGCAAATGATGAATATATTAATGTAATGTCTGATAATAATTTGTCATATGAATGATAATTACGTTCTAGGCCTTTCGGGATGCTGCTGTCTTTGCATTGCTCTTTGTTTTTATTGATCAGTAGCTAGTCAGGTGTTTATCTAGGAGTTGTTTCATTACTGCACATCATTAAGTTTTGTATTTTGCTCGTGTAAATATGAGGACATTGTTTGATGTGAAGCGACTAGTAATAGTGTGATACTACTAATATTATTGTATCTGTCATGTAAATATGAGGACTTAACTACTAATATTAAGTTTTTGTTTTCTGCAGCACTGAAATTTCTGCTCGGGACATTTCTGTCACTCAGGCCACTTCTGAATCAAACTTTGTTATTGTGATTCTTGCAAGCACTTTGTGAAGGCTGCTGCCAAAAGTTCTTGGCTGAGATTTGATCTTAATTCCAAACTTTTTATAGAGATCTTTGAAGGCTACTTCGAAAGAGCAAGAATGAAGTTGTGCCAGAGAACAAGGATGATGGTGATTCAGATGAGGACGAAGAGGATGATGATGAACAAGATGGCGAAGACCAGGAAGAGGACGATGGGGCTGAAGGTGATCCTTCTGGGGATGAAAACGCTGAGGGAATGTGTAATATGTTACAAGAAGAATATTTGTGTTAGTTACTTTTGGTTATTTGTAAATATTGAGGTGATTAAATATATCGGTGCTTTTCTATTTGTGATTTGTTGGGTGAATTTATAATATTATGATAATTTTGTACTCTTGCTCGATCATAATTTACAAACAACATAAAAAAAAGTGTTATTACAACAGTTTTAGATTCAATGACATTGGTTTGGAAGCGTTGTCGTTAAGTGATATTACATCGGTCGAAAACCGTTGCTAAAATTGATGTTAAACAGATATTACATCGGTTTTACACCGTTGCAGAACCGATGTCGTTGAGTGATATTACATCGGTCGAAAACCGTTGCTAAATTTGATGTTAAACAGATATTACATCAGTTTTTTACCGTTGCAGAACCGATGTCTTTGAGTGATACTACATCGGTACTACACCGGTTACAAACCGATGTTGTTAATTGATACTACACCGGTTACAAACCGATGTCTAAAATGTCAGACCTTTTACAGCGCCTTCATAGACAGCGGTCGATTTTCTCATAGACACCGGTGGAAAATCGATGTCTATGACTGTTTTTCTTGTAGTGTTTATATAAGATTTTTGTGAAAGTCCAAGTGTGTACCTTGAACGATTACAAATAATTTGTATATCTAAGACAAAGAATGCACCACCAAGATCCTTCAATTCAAATTCACTTAATAGAAATAACTTAATTTCTAATAGCATACCCTTATCATTACTTGCCAATAATATATTATCTAGATATAGAACAAGTATGATAAATTTGCTCCCACTGAACTTGATATACAAGCATTGATCAACTGAATTCTCCTTGAAATCATATAAAGAAACCACTTGATCAAACTTTCGATACCACTTATGAGATGCCTGCTTAAGCCCATAAATAAACTTCCTTAATCTACATACTAAATGCTTTGAATTTTTCGATTCAAAGTTCTCTAGCTACACCATGTAACCAGAGCGATTAATGGAGGAGAGACATGTAATGTGTCTATACCTTCTAGCTTCTTGAGAAGTATCAGCACAGACAAAAACATATAACTCACTCCAACAACCACTCAGCATCAACCCTCTAAATGAGCTGAATATCTAAACTACATCAATCAACCCAGGCATCAATATTCAACTGTATCATTTTCAGCTCATATACAAACATATGAAGCTTTCTATCTTAATATGATAATTGTCAAATAAATATCAAAACTTAGTATAATTCTCACGACCGTGGGATCACTATTCTCCCTGATTGGGGCAGGACTGGCCCTACTTTGGTACAATCCTCATGACCTTAGATAGTTATTCTCCCTGGTCAGGGTGGTGGAATTTGTTTTATACTTGATACAATTCTCACGACCTTAGATCACTACTCTCCCTGATCAGGGGGAAATTTGCCTATATTGGTACAGTCCTCACGACCGCGGGGATCGGTACTCTCCCTAGTCGGAGCGGGACTTACCCTATTCTGATATAATCCTCATGACCTTGGATCACTACTCCCTGATCAGAGTGGCATTTTTCCTGTACTTAGTATAGTCCTCACGACCTTAGATCGTTATTCTCCCTAGTTGGGCTGAGACTTGCCCTATATTGATACAATCCTTACAACTACAAGATGACTACTCTCCCTAGTCGAGACGGGACTTGTCTTATTCTGGTATAATTCTCATGACCTTGGATCGCTGTTCTCTCTAGTTAGGGTAGGATTTACCCTATACTTGGTATAGTCCTCATGACTTTGGATTGCTTCTCTCCCTAATCAGGGATAGGAATTGTCTTATTTTGGTACAATCCTCATGACCTTGGATCGCTACTCTTCGTAGTTGGGGTGGAATTTGCCCTATGTTGATATAGTCCTCACGAGCACAGGATTGCTACTATCCCCGATCAGGGCGGGACTTGGCCTATTTTTATTATTATTTCTAGCCGCGAGATCGAGCTCCTCTCCCCAATCCAAATGGAACAAGCATTTTGGTATTCTCAGTCTCCTCCTGGAATTCATGGTACTCTTATTATTATCCTTATAATCAAGGGATCGAACTCCTCTCCTCGATCAGGGTAGGATTGAACTTCTAATATTTCAAACATTCTTATTATTATTCATGACCGTGGAATTGAGCTCCTCTCCCTGGTCTAGATGGAACATGCATGTATTCTAGTATTCTCAATCTCCTCTTGGAATTCACAACATTCTTATTATTATCCTCATGACCAAGTGATCGAGCTCCTCTCGCTGGTCGGGACATGATTGGACTTCTAGTATTCCGGGCATTCTTATTATTATTCCTAGCTGTTGGATAGAGCTCCTCTCTCTGGTCAAGATAGAATTGGTGTTCTGGTATTCTTAGTCTCCTCTTAGAATTCATGACATTTTTATTATTATCCTCACGACTAAGGGATCAAACTCCTCTCTCTGGTCAAGATAGAACGAGCATTCTGGTATTCTCAGTCTCCTCTTAAAATTTACGACATTCTTATTATTATCTTCACAACCAAGAGATCAAGCTCCTCTCCCTGGTCGGAGCAAGATTAGACTTCTAGTATTTTGGGCATTATTATTATTCTTGATCTCAGGATTGAGCTTCTCTCTGGCCTCGATGGAACGAGTATTATGCTATTCTCAATCTCCTCATGGAATTCACAATATTCTTATTATTATCCTCACGACCAAGGGATTGAGCTCCTCTCCCCGATCGGAGCAGGATTGGACTTCTAGTGTTTTGGACATTCTTATTATTGTGGGATTGAGTGTCTCTCTCCGATCTGAGCTAAAGGAATTTATAGTATTCTAGGTGTATTTTTGGTCCTCCATGGGAAGTTTTGACATTTTTAGTATTATCCTCCCGACTGAAAGATCAAGTTGCTCCCCTTGAGACTAGTTCTTTCCCAACTCTATAACTTATTAGATTTCATTCGACTTCATTCCTCAATCTGACTCGTTCCTCAATTTGACTCAGAGGGAGGACATGTGATGTAGTCTAGGTGAATCTGATTGGGTCATCATCCTATCAAAACTTTGTACGCTTGGCCAACACTCTTCACAACCACAGATGCTCATTAAGCCCCAACCTTCTCTACCCAAGCGGCTATAGCGGTTTGAAACGATGAAGGATTTGGATTAAGCGGGTTCTCTCAGATACCAACCTCCAATAGTTCCTGACGCAAAATCGACTCCAACGAGGCTATCCACTTGAAAAGCGACGTTAGGCTAACGACCAAACAACCCCCAGTGGTATGAACGGATGATCCCCCCCCCCCCCCCCCCCCCCCCCCCCCCCCCACGCAATGACCCACTTGTGCGATTGGCCGGTGAGCAACACTTCGCTCGTCCAATCATCTATGTAACCTGCTCAAGGTTGGTGTAACAATCTATATGGACCTCCCATCTCCACGGCTATATAAGACGTTGCCAAGTTAAGTAAATGTATGATTTTCTTCTTACTCATGGAAGTTAATTTTCTTCGTCTTCCTCTTTCAAGCCCTTAAATGCTCTCTCGCGCACACAAGCCTTTCCTTCTTCCATCCGAGCACTGACTTGACCATCGAAAGGGTCACACCAACAACATCAACCCCCCAACTGATGTGTTTTGATACATAGGACTCCGTAAGCGGACTCATTGGAGGAACAACCATCACCACCACCTTTGAGGAAGAAAGAAGGAAAAACCGAACAAGTGAGAAAAAGACTTCATCAAATATAAAAATATTAATATTTAAATTTAAACTTAATATTATTTAATTTAAAAATAAAAACAATTTTAAATCAAGCTCAATTTAAAATGGAATTTTTTAAAATTATAATCTAGCAAACTCAAATGACCATTGTTTTGTTCAACTACCTAAACGGTGATGAGCCACGAGTGACGTCCACTCGGACTCTACTCGGCTCGGATCAAGTGGCGGAATGGTTCCACTATCGAATTGGGATCGTAAAAAATCCTTCGTAAAGATGGAGGCAAAGCACCAGACCACTTGGCTACTGTTTATATACATGAAAACAATGGCCGTAAGAAAATCAAAAGTACAATAAAAATCCTACGCTCTTCTTTTCCTACCACTTAATTTACAATGGCCGAAATTAGTCCTGTATACATTCTCTACCACCCAAACGGATCAACAAAATGTTTGGGGAGTTCGTTCCTGTGCAGATCTTCTCCATAGTACATCAGAATTCCCCTCATGTTGCATATTGTTGTCAATCTCTACAGTCCTACAATGTTCGCTAAAATTCGTACTATGTTCGCTATCATTAGAATACAAAAACGACGCCATCTCTACCACCATCTGATCAATTTCCCTTCCTGAGGAACTCGTATTTCGTCCAGCATCTATCACTGGTGTCGTGACATCTGCTTTGGAGGAATGCTGAGAGCGAGTAAATCCATCATAAGTCTCAGAGATTCTCATGGGGCTACTGGTGCTGACACAATCTGATTCTCCAGACATGCGTTCCCATGAATCTTCTGTGGTTGTCGACTCCTTTGTGCTCCCTGTGCTGCAAGTGGAGCTTCCATCAAAGAGTGAAGAATTGTCACTGGCAGAATCATTCAGGTGACCATAGAGATCTGATCGATATGGATATAAGTATTCCCCGCAGTGCGAAATTAATGAACCACCAGGCTTTCCTTTTCCGTCCCTCATGATCTTCCTTGCTTGTACAAACTCATGAGCCCTGGCTTTCCTCACAGAACTTGGAGCGCGAGGCAAGCACCTAGTTAGAAAGACATTAACTCAGAATTCAGAAAACTCCAAAATGAAAATGTAACTTCAGTCAATTTTACTCACCTGGAAAAAAGAAGCATATATGCACCTTTAGACAAAACCTTCTCAAGTTCCACAGGTTTTACCTGTACCAATAGAACGTTGATATCAGAGGGACATTTATTATTGGGTGCACATGTTTGCCATTAGTACAGTTATGTAAATGTCTATACCACCATTTTATGAAGAAACAAAACGATGCATTTTACAGGTCAGAAATCAAATGCTATGGACAATTTCAAGAATTTACTTTTCAACTATCTAACAGGCATACTCATCATCTCATATTGACTAACAAGGCATATTAAATGGAATTATTCCGATCCCAAATCAAATTGAAAGATTTGATAAGGAATTCAGATAACTCTTAACAAAAGTCTACACCTCTATTAAATGCCACAGTCAATTTTGTCAAAAAGCAAAGCAACCAGATTAGGATTAATAGAATATACCTTGCTATCATCAATCTCATACCACAAGCCTTGTCTATCCTTCACATAGCAGACATAGTGACCAGAAGAGGAAATATTTGTGACATTCAAGTGAACAATTATCGCATAAAGCCGATAAACAGGGGATTTGTCATCACCACTCATATAACGAGCTAAATCAAGATATTCAGGAAACTGGACAGCTTTGTTGATCTTGCAAAAATTATCAGACTGTAAACAGTATCACAGAGTTACAAAACACAAGCAAACAAAATTCCTACCGGACCAAATCCTGAATGTTAACAGAAACATAATTTTATGATTCGTTACCTGAAATCTTTTCAACACAATGGTGAGGACATTGGGTGCCTCCAATATCGTCAATTTCTTTTTTGCTCGCTCATATGATTTGCATCTGTCAACCAGAATCATCATGGAGATTTGTGGAAAATAACATATATAAAAATGGAGACCACTTAGAAATCAAGTAATAATTGAATTTTTCTAAAAAGTACAAAGGAATGAACCATTCAAAGAAGACTGTTTAAAATGTATAGAAAAATTCAAGACATTTATAAATCATGAAAAAATCAACCTGTCACACTTATATTTGTTTTCCCCGTCCAAAGTTTCTGAGGATGTAAAACGAAGTAGTGCTTCATCAAGAGTTGAAATATTGCCATCTATCTCGACAGTAAGATCCATCATCCGTTCACAACGTTGAGACTTGCCCTTGCATCTAGCACATCGTAACTGCATATTTATCATCCACCATTACCCATATCCAGCTATAATAACAAGATTAGAATTTCAAATGCAACTGTTAATTATCGCATGAAGCTAATCTACTAAGTTACTTTGGATAGCAGATAGCCACCAAAAGTTTGTTGTATTAGTGTTGTCTCCTCTGCCAATAATCCATCTGGTTTTGCTAGAGCTTCCTTTATGCAAACAGACTGCATGGCTTCGATAGCATAGCTGACATAGAACACTCAATAGATGCCTACTTAGCATTTAAGAAAAAGGAAATGTTTAATTGCTAAAGTACATCTTGAGATCAAATATTTTATAATTGCAGAAATTCAGTTTAGCTTTCAGTTTGCGAAGTACTTTGTAAAACAGGATACTCCACAACATACATATTTAGTTTAGCAAACCAAACACAAAAATGTTAAATTCTAACAGGACCAAATAGGCAGGAGCAGGACAATCAAGACTCACTTTCCTAGATATGAACAAATGAGGATTTATGAACTTGGATCTTAGAATTGGATTTTAAGACCATAAGTCTATAATTCAGTGAAATCTAATATATCCCTTAGAATAAAGTAGAATACGTGATACTGATGCTTCTTGTAAAGTTCATTACCAATGATTTCTAACTATTTATGATGTATGCTCAATGTGTTTAAGCAACTTTAAACACTACATGTGATTTTATGCTACCGAAAATTGATAGCATCAAATATTAATCTCCTAGATGAGTTAAAAATTAACGTGTATATTATACTATATTATATATACATGTCTACAAATGTGTATGTTAATATATTGCTATAGCTGCTATGTGAGTCAAGACACTTGTCATATCATGATCACATTTGTTGAAGTACTTTGGAGCTGAATCCTTCTTGGAGACATTCAGAAGGGCATGCATTGGAAAACCACCTCATTTTGTCATTCTATATTCAGCAGCTTCCCCTTTTAACTTCTCCAGACTCACATCCTTCTGTTCTTCATCCTAAAATCTTCTCCTTTATCCTTCTCTCTTGACCTAGGCTTGGTCCAAGCCCACGTGTGCAAGTAGTGTACATTATGACCAAATCACGACTTTAATTACCATGGATGTGAGAAACATTAACTAACACTGTACGCCCCCATGTGTGGAAAGACCATTGCCATAATTTGTGGTGCAGCATAAGAGTCAAATATTACATGATATGCAAAAATCCAAGAAGCATGAGAAAGATATACAAAACATAAAACCTTAATTGAGCAGAATTGAAACTATCTTTAGAATGTATCATAGATTTATTTCATGATTCATTCTTTTCATAAATCATGAAGCTCAAATAAGAAGAAAAAGTATTCACAAAGGAATACCAACATTTTGCATCCAAAGAACCACAGCACATGAAATCAAGCAAATAGAAATGTGATCTTTCCAAATCATGACTCAGTAATCCAGATTTATAAAGAGAATTACCGAAGAGAATGAAAATAGTAATAACAAATAAAAAAAGAACAATGTAGGCTCATAGAGTTCATATCAACATTCATGATTCATCATCTAGATTTGGTCATATGCTTATGGTGTTTATCTCAACATTAATCATATTGACTTCATAAGATGAGAGAATCCAGGTAACTGAGGATTAGTATTCAGCAACTTTGTATTTAAACTCACCTTAAGAATTCATGGGCATCTTCTTGCTGTCCATGGCCAAACTTACTTCCAATGTTCTGCAAATGAGACAGAATTCCAATTGGGGATGAAGGAGATTTCCCTTCCTTTGCATTCCTCACAAGGCTTTCAAGTTCGCATGTAAAACACCATTCCAGCTTTGAACCTAGAATAATTGTACAAAATATATTTAAAAGGTCATTCTTCAAGCGGAACAAAAAAATAAAAAATAGAAGTAGGGTATGAGCATACATATTCTAGAATGAAAACCTTCCAGAAGATATGCAGTCAATGGCCGAGTAAATATCAAACACTGGAGAACTGCATTAGCATAGCAGCTGCATCAACAAAAAAATATATTCAGTGAGACATCTGTTTATTGAGCAAGCGTGCGCTCTAGATCATACATACACCAAAGAAAGTTCATGCATTTTAAGTATAGTAGTCCTAAAATGTCCATTATGTATTAAATATCCAGGTAGATTACACACCAATCAGAAGCCTATGAATTGTGAAATGAAACGTGCACTATTTTGTGGACATCAAAGATGGATAAGATGAAGAAAGTTGAGCAGAACAATTACTAGCAATAACTCCCAATATTTCTAGTTCTTATTAACATTTAAGCAATACTCTTCTTAGGTATCAATGATCTTGATTGAGCTCATTAAATTAGCGTCTACAGTGACTAGTAGATCAACAACTTATATTACTTAGACTCAAATACAAATGCAAGTATCCAAGACGAGAATGGATCCAAGACAAGTCAAAAGGGGCACAACTTTTGGACACTAGAACAAGGATAAAATTTTTTAAAACTTATTAGCATATATATAATTTATATTTGCTCTCCCAACAATGTGAGCAACCCCTCCCCTCGAAACAGTAGCAGCCCCTTCTCTCTCCTTGTGTGATGCTGCTTTGTCTAGACACACAGGAGATAAGTCTCCTCTTCTGATTCTGCTTCTTCCTCTTTTTTATTTCCACTCCCATTTCTCCCTTACATTATCCGTTGGGCTTCTTTGTTCATCCTTTGCTCAAGTTGTCTAAAGAAATGCATGGATTTGTTTGTTGGAAAATTTTTCAGTGTACCCATGTCACGTCATGTGGACATAGGTATAGGATGTTGATGTGAGAATCGATGAAGATCAAAGAGCTAGCAGAGGTGAATAACGCTTGAACTGAAATGAAAAAATTCCTTTTCTCTTTCATGTTCTTTGCAAGACAAGCGGAAATAATAAATATATAAAAAATTTGTGTACAAATACATTAGAATTTGTATGGTTCAAACTCTTTGGTTCCTACTCCACAACCTATGAACTATTAAGATGAGTCACCCATTTAAAACCAACTATCTTTCTCCTTATCAGAAGTGGAAAAACCTCGTGCAAAACTATTCTTTAAAATAACGATAAAATGCGAACAACTAACAACTGTATAAAATGATTAAGAGTTTAAAGGTATAAATCTTAAGAAATAAAATTGTGGAGATGCTTGATAATGATGACTTTGTTGTTCCTGATCGAACTCCCCTTGCTCCTCTATTTATAGTTACTATGCTTGGATAAGCTTTATTGAGTTGTTTTTTTACTCTGTTTAATTCTAATTAACTCATCTAATCAATTAAAACATTGATCACGGGATCCTTATCTAGCAGTTATTATCTTTCAGTAAACTCAAATCTATCCTAGTCGGTTGAATAACTATCAATCGACTCAACTAGATAAGGTCTTCTCTTTGAACGATCTTATTATTCAAAATTCAAACAGTGCTTCAGTCGACCGATCAATTGACTAAATTCAAACTAGTCAATTGAAATAAATTTTACTCGACTCAGCTTGAAATAAAATCATTCTGTTTGCAAAAACAATATCATGAATCAACTACCTAGTTGATTAATTCAACGCTCAAGCCAACTGCATTATCAACTATGACCCTGAAATACTTTATTTCTTGTCGAGTTTATGCCTGAGTAGAAATCTTCTGAAAACCCATGATTACATATATTTTGTAATTTCTAACATCTCACTAAGATGATCTCAAGTTGTTGCAACCTTGCCTTGCCTAGGAGTTCACCTCCTAACAAGTCCTCAACGCCAAATGCATCAAGCCTTTGGTTCGCTCCACATGTCATCCTTTGCTAGGTCACCTATGTAGTTCACCTCTTGCAATTGTTGTCAAAACTATCGACCCAACTTAAGGCTCCTCATCCTATGCCGATCTCTAGTGGATCTCTAAGCCATCAAGTCAAACCAACTTAATTGTGTTAAGTTATCAACCACAACTCGACCTCGTCAAGGCACATCAACTTGGCCACACCAAGTCAACAAAAAACAACTTGAGCTTGTCAAGTCATAAGCTCCACAAGCTTTGTGTGCATCCTGCCAAATTCATGCACACATGAGTAACACAGACAAACCTACCTTAAACCTTTTGCCAAATATATCAAAACATCTAGGGCATAATTGCACTTACATGGGACGAAACAAGTCCAATCATAGCAATCAACCACTACAAGTTATAATTCACACAAAATGGGCTAGGATTGGTGAATCTTCTAAATAATATTTTATTGGTTAAGCAAAATATTATACTTTCTTAAGTTAGCTACAACTATTTGTGGTTAATAAGAATCCTCTAAGTTTGTTTAGTAGGCAACCAATCTTATACATATGAATCTTGGATAATTCTTTGGCATACTGCAACAAAAATAGATTGAACTCATCAAGCTAGACCATCTAGTTAGATAAGGCAACCAATTGAACAAATCATCAAAGGTAAGATATTTAGAAGGGTTCAAAATAATTAATGATACCAAAATTATAACTCACGGTAGTCTTTTCCAATGAATAACTAAGGCTGAATGCTATTATCAGTTCGTCTAACATGTTACAGCAGCACTAGCAATAGCTTTTTATTTTATTTTTACAAGAATTCGCATCATAACTTTGTGTGGGATTTGATCTTAATTGTCATATATTGCATAATCTGAGGCTTAATTATAATTTTCATAATTTAATGGTAATTTTTGTATTAATTTGATTTTAATTGATTTTAGGGCTCGAACCGGACCCAATTCAAGCTCAACCGCGGTCAAATCGAGTCAAATTGGCCAAATTGATCAAGCCAACATGGAGGACACGACTCGGATCGAGCCCGATCAAAATCCCTGATTTTGTTGGAAACCCTAGACTGCCCTAAAGCCTAGATCAAGTGTGCACCGTTGAATCAGAGATGAACGGCTGAGATTAATCTGTTAATCACGCGTATATAAAGCTAATGTTAATCGATGAAACAGTGTGGCCGCACTGTTCATCGTCTCCGCGCGCGAAGCCACCCCTGCTCGGCGACGTACCAACCAGGCCAGCCCCTTCCAATTCTTCCAATTCTATCGTGTTCTCTGATCCTTGAGGAGGCCGGAACCAGTTCAGTGGGCAGCAATCGGCGGCTGGGAAGGGTGATGAATTGGGATTTTATTAATTTTTAATCGATTTATTCTTGGGCTTTCACATGAAAATGATCATTTATTGAATCGATTTGACCATATTTGTCCCATATTGCATAATTTGAGGTTTGATATAATTTTTGTGATTTAATGGTGAATTTTGGCATTAATTTGATTTTTATTGATTTTAGGGCTAAATCGGACCCAACTCGAGCTCAACCGCGGTCAAATCGAGTCAAATTTGTCAAATTGATCAAGTCAACATGGAGGACATGACTTAGATCGAGCCCGATCAAAATCCCTGAATTTTTTGGAAACCCTAGACTGCCCTAGAGCTCAGATCAAGTCTGCACCGCAGGATCAGGATTGAACGGCCCAGATTCCTTGATTAATCAGCGGTATAAAATCAGAAAACTTACCCGATGAACAGTGGCCGCCCGACACTGTTCATCGTCGTCCCCGACAGCGCTCCTCTGTTGAGGGGCGTAAACTCACGGCATGCCCATATCCTCCCAAATCAATTCCATCGCCATCCTTGATCAACGGGGAGTTCGAATCCGGTTCTTTGGGTGAAATCCGGCGGCTGGAGGAGGCTCGACGGCGGGGGTTCTTCCGGCGGTGCCAACCCGGTTTTTTGCTTGCTCCGGCCATCTGCTGCACAAAACGAAGCCGCGGTTCGAGGAGGGGTTCTCTAAGGATTGCGGAGCACCATTGCATCGACAACAGCACGATTGGAGCAAGGAAGAAGCTCGGAATCCAGTTTTTGCCAACTCACAAGCCTCTGCGCTAGCTCTGTTTCGGCCGAAGAGGGTTTCTTCGGGCTGAACAGCGTTTGCGTTGCAAGGAAAACACACCAGAGACCAGAATTGAAGCTTCTTGAAGATTATTGAACCCACATTGTGGATTCAACATCTCGAGTGACGCCAAGATGAGGAGAATCGAAGGAAGAAGATGCGGATGCGTTTCTGAACATTTCCATTTCTGATTTTCTGCTCTCATTTCTGAAATTTCCAGCTTTGAATCTTTCTGTTAACTCAGATTTTTAATAACCTGGTTAAATTAGTTCTTCAATTCATGTTAGCTGTTGTTGTTTGGATTCAAATTTACTTAGGATTTTCTTAGCTTAGTTGAGCTTTTCTTTCAAATTTTTGTCTGATTTCAGTTTCTTCATACTGTTTCGTGCCAAAAGTATACTGTTCTGTGCCAAGTTGATTCCGTGTATTAGTTAGATAGGTTAGATTAGCTTAGTCAGTGAGCTTGCTATTAGTCAAGTGGAAGTTGATGATTGGATTGCATAATTGCCTTGCTAGTTAGGTTTGTTGCCCTTAAAAGCAATTGGTGTAGCCTTAGCTTAATTTTTGCTTTTCCTTGTTCTTGAATTGCATGTCTTGTTTCATTCCCATTTGTTTCTATTCATTGATTGCGAATCCACGATTTTTCATTACTTGCCAATTTGCATTTGTATTTCATTTGAAAAACACCAAAACCCCCATTTTATATAGAAAACCCCAAAAGAACGACAACGAAAGCTCAATTTAAACGATTTTCTACTAGTCCTTGGAAAAACACGACTCGAGGCCCCTATACTTCATTTATTTGAATTTATTATGGGTTTTCGATAAAATCTATAAATTCTAATTTGAAGCCCTATCGTGACACCTAGTTTAGGGCTTTTCAAAGGGCCATACCAGGTGACCAGCTGCCTCGTCGGAGGGTCGTACTACCTGGCTGACCCAAAGAAAAGGGATTACCGCGGCCCTGACACGCTACTCACCTACGGCCATACCGTGGCTAAAAGAACAGTACCAATTTCCATTCTTGCACTTTTCAAAATTTCATTCCATGCCACCTGTAATAAGCATCTATGATGTATTTCAGTTATCTATATAAACATCAATATCCGAGCCAACCAGGCCCGGAGATCTGCAGTCGCATCCCATGGGGACTCACGAGCTCCGCACTCCCTAACATGGCCTTACGACAGGTTGGAACTCCGAGCTCCGCGCTCGATGACTTAGCCTTACGATAGACTGGATTCACGAGCTCCGCGCTCTCCAACATGGCCTTACGACAGGTCGGAACTCCGAGCTCCGCGCTCGATGACTTAGCCTTACGACAGGCTGGATTCACGAGCTCCGCGCTCTCCAACATGGCCTTACGACAGGTCGGAACTTCGAGCTCCGCGCTCGATGACTTAGCCTTACGACAGGCTGGATTCACGAGCTCCGCGCTCTCCAACATGGCCTTACGACAGGTCGGAACTCCGAGCTCCGCGCTCGATGACTTAGCCTTATGACAGGCTGGATTCACGAGCTCCGCGCTCTCCAACATGGCCTTACGACAGGTCGGAACTCCGAGCTCCGCGCTCGATGACTTAGCCTTATGACAGGCTGGATTCACGAGCTCCGCGCTCTCCAACATGGCCTTACGACAGGTCGGAACTCTGAGCTCCGCGCTCGATGACTTAGCCTTACAACAAGCTGGATTCACGAGCTCCGCGCTCTCCAACATGGCCTTACGATAGGTTGGAACTCCGAGCTCAGCGCTCGATGGCTTAGCCTTACGACAGGCTGGATTCACGAGCTCCGCGCTCTCCAACATGGCCTTACGACAGGTCAGAACTCCGAGCTCCGCGCTCGATGACTTAGCCTTACGACAGGCTGGATTCACGAGCTTCGCGCTCTCCAACATGGCCTTACGACAGGTCGTAACTCCGAGCTCCGTGCTCGATGACTTACCCTTACGACAGGATGGATTCACGAGCTTTGCGCTCTCCAACATGGCCTTACGACAGGTCAGATCTCCGAGCTCCACGCTCGATGACTTAGCCTTACGACAGGCTGGATTCACTAGCTCCGCGCTCTCCAACATGACCTTACGACAGGTCGGAACTCCGAGCTCCACGTTCGATGACTTAGCCTTACGACAGACTGGATTCACGAGCTCCGCGCTCTCCAACATGGCCTTACGACAGGTCGGAACTCCGAGCTCTGTGCTCGATGACTTAGCCTTACGACATGCTGGATTCACGAGCTCCGCGCTCTCCAACATGGCCTTATGATAGGTCGGAACTCCGAGCTCCGCGCTCGATGACTTAGCCTTACGACAGGCTGGATTCACGAGCTCCGTGCTCTCCAACATGGCTTTACGACAGGTCGGAACTCTGAGCTCCGCGCTCGATGACTTAGCCTTACGACAGGCTGGATTCACGAGCTCTGCGCTCTCCAACATGACCTTACGACAGGTCGGAACTCCGAGCTCCGCGCTCAATGACTTAGCCTTACGACAGGCTGGATTCACGAGCTCCGCGCTCTCCAACATGGCCTTACGACAGGTCAAAACTCCGAGCTCCGCGCTCGATGACTTAGCCTTACGACAGGCTGGATTCACGAGCTCCGCGCTCTCCAACATGGCCTTACGACCGGTTGGACATCCGAGCTCCGCGCTCGATGACTTAGCCTTACGACAGGCTGGATTCACGAGCTCCGCGCTCTCCAACCTGCCCTTACGACAGGTCAAAACTCTGAGCTCCGCGCTCGATGACTTAGTCTTACGACAGGCTGGATTCACGAGCTCTGCACTCTCCAATATGGCCTTACTACAGGTCGAAACTCCGAGCTCCGCGCTCGATGACTTAGCCTTACGACAGGCTGGATTCACGAGCTCCGCGCTCTCCAACATGGCCTTACGACAGGTCAGAACTCCGAGCTCCGCGCTCGATGACTTAGCCTCACGACGGGCTGAACACATGAGCTCCGCCCTTCTTGAAACGGCCTTAAGGATAATTCAGGACCTCGGGGCCCAACCCCGATAAGCTCGAGCCCCTCGATAAAGAAAGGGACAGCACCCCCGCACGAAACAGACCTTACTCATAATATTATCAATAAACTTAGGACCACAAGGGCTTACAGTAGATAAAGTCTGGTAGGCGGCCAGCCCGAGGTTAATTGAACCCCAAGTACAAAGTACACTTAGCTAGGGAAACGGTGCCAGAACCCGTTCTGCCCGTCGCCTTCTCAAACCAGAGGGTCGCGGCCCGAGCTCGATGACGAAGCACCAGCAGGATCCGCGGCCACCAGTTCATCCTCCAACGCGTCCAACTTCTTCAAACCATCATGATACTCCTTCTCGAGACGATCCACCTCCTGGACGGCACCGGACAGTTCCCGCTGATACCTTTGGGTCTGCTCGACGGCCCCGGCAACGTCCTTCTCGAGCTCATGTACCCTCTGAACGGCCGCAGCTAAGCTCTGCTTCAGTCGCCTATTTTTAAGGACTGTTTCGTTCAATTCCTTTTCAAACCTCTCGACAGCACTACCATACATAGCTGCCCGTAAAGCCCAACGCCCAAACTTGCGTCTGGCATCATCCCTCTTCTCTCTAAGACACCGCAGACGCTCCTCAAGGGTGTCATCCATTGGATCTCTCAAAAAACCAGCGAAGGAAAGCCGATCAAGATTTGGATAACCAGGAGAGCGGAGAACCTTCCTAATATACACCTACCCCAGACACCAGACAAGGTCTACCCTCTTAGCCAAAAAGCCGACCAAACCAGTCTCGGACGAAAAAAAACAAACGAGAAAGGTCGGGACATCGCGCCTCCCCACGTCCTGTCGCATCAACGTCAGGAAGTCACGGGCGGGAGGAGCTGCAAACGACAGCTCAAGCCTCGACTAAGGCGTCCGCAGGGTAGACACCCGCTAGAGTCCACCACCAGACAATACCATGACTAAGCTCAATTCATAAAAGAAGCTACTTAGAAAACTTTGAAAAACGGGTGAAAGTCCCCCCACTCCCAACCTCGTATATGCCGCAACGCCGATCTTAGGAAGACAAATAATAGACGGATGGGACGCAAACGCAAATAAAATGTCTAGTTATCAATGAGTCAAACAAAGGAGCTCGCGCAGAGACGCCGAAAATTACAGGGAGTAGCCTATCACAAACCAAGAAATATCAAAAGTGAGAAGAAGGAACTAAAAAAGGAAACCGAGGCCTGCTAGACCCCGGTAGACAATTTCTTGCTTAATGGAGCCCGGGGCACAGTAGGTTAGGACTGGCGATCAGTTG
>NW_027430296.1:0-4405 GCF_044706935.1 Curcuma longa | reverse complement strand
GTTTTTTTTTATTATATTTAAATCTTTTTTGATAATTTTCATTATTTAAAAGTTTTGAGTATATATAGACGTCATGTTAAGTATTCTCTTATGATTTTATGAATAAAGTTTTTTTTTGTTAACCTAGCGGCGACTCCTTTTTTATTTATTATTTTATTCTCTTTTTTCTATGCAAGTCTCTATTGAAACGTCAGAGCATCCGTAATGCATCCTCATTATAACACCTTCCACCTCATTAAAAAGCATGGGATCCACTACTACATACTTATTATAACAACATACCTCTTTCACCAGCATTCCTTTTAACATTAACACTTATTATTTATGGGTCCCACCGTCCACTCAAGTTCGTCATCTTCCACTACAAGAAATTATAAAAATAGCGACGAAATATTAGCGACGAATTTAATTTTCGTTGCTAATGTAAATATTTGCGACGAAAATAATATTTCGTCGCTAAAATAAACATTTTGCGACGAAAATGATATTTCGTCGCTAAATATTAGCGACGAACATTATAAAATCGTCGCTAACTTCTTTGTTTGCGACGAAAATAGCATTTTGTCGCTAAAATTACCATTTTTTTTTGCGACGAAAGTGATATTTCGTCGCTAATAGTTAATATTAGCGACGAAAAAGTATAATTCGCCGCTAACCTTCGCCTTTTTTGCCCTAACCCGCCCTAGCTCTTTTCTTCCTCCGCGCGCGACTCTTTTCTTCCCTAACCCGCCCCTCTTTTCTTCCTTTGTGCGCGACTCTTTTCTTCCTCCGCACACGACTCTTTTCTTCGCGACTCTTTTCTTCCCTAACCGCGCGACGACTCTTTTCTTCCCTAACCTTCGCCTGACTTGAGCTCCGATGGCGGAGAACCCGCCCCTCTTTTCTTCCTCCGCGCGCGACTCTTTTCTTCCCTAACCGCGAGCGACTCTTTTCTTGGCGACTCTTTTCTTCCCTAACCGCGCGCGACTCTTTTCTTCCCTAACCTTCGCCTGACTTGAGCTCCGACGCCTCCGCCGTCCGCCGCCTGCCGCCTACCGCCTGCTCTATTACGCTGCCGCCTCCACCCCATTTCTTCCCGATCGCGCAGCCTTCGAGCTCTTCTTCCTCGATCGGAGCGGAGCTGAAGGCGAGCTGGAACTGAGGAAGCGCTGGTAAGTAGATTTAAGGTTGATTTTCGGTCGATTAGAGTTCTGTTGATGTGTACTGTTGAGCTCTGATTTAGATTGAGGGTTTCGGTGGGATCCGGAAGTTGGATGTTCGGCCGTTGCTGATTCGGACGGATTCAGAAGGATTTTTACAGAAGGATTCAATCTGATTTGAGGTGAGTTTTTTTCTAGAATCTGATTTGGTTGCATAAATTGGTTAGAATCTGATTTGGTTGCATAAATTAGTTAGGATGTGTTGTATAAATTGATTAGGATGTGTTTTTGCATAAAAGGTAGAAATTGAACATGTAGGCTTATGAGTCACAAGTTTCGTAAGCTTTAGAAATTGCATCCTACCAAGTCTTAGGCAACATTTAGATATAAATGTTAGATTACATCATGGTTGAGCACAACAACTTTGGGATTGATGAATAACATCAAAATCAAGTTATATGTAGCAATGCTAAAATCTTAGGCAATTTTATGGATGAAACTTCGATAATTATAGAAATGATTGATTATGTTTGAAAATGTTCATAACATATTTATATGATTTTTTAAGAGTTAATTAATGGTATGATATTTTTTATTATTTCATCAGGTGCAAGAGGCATTTCCCAAACCAAATGCGATTCCAAACTCTCATTATGAAGCAAAAAAATTGTTAAGTGTTAAATCTTCTCATCTCAATGATTATATTTCTCTTATGGTTTCCTCTTTGCTATTTTCCTTTTTTTTTGGAATGCTGAGAAATGGCTACTGCAAAGTGTTAGATTCTTGTGTTGTTGTTATTGTCGTTGTTGTTGAACTTCATAAATAAGGGCATACTCAAATTGTTGCAGATGTTTGCTTATAGAAACAAATCAGTACACTTTTTCTTTCTTTGCATTAAAGTGCTACTTTGTCAATCAGTACACTTTATTGATACGCTACTTGGCCCTTCCTGCAGTATGCCTGCAATTCCAAGACTATATGAGGTTTGCAAAGTATCATTCAACAGTAAGGGACCAATATCTGAAGAAGATCTTGAGCATGTACGGTCTTGTTTAGGTGAGAAATGTAGCTTCTTTACAGTGATACATTCTTTGTATTTTTGATTGGTGGTAATTTTTTTCTCATTTGGTAAATGACATGAATATGAAACCTTGAACTTTATTTGTATTTTTGATTGGTGCTAATATATGACCTCATCTTGGCAATATGAATTAATGATTATGGACTAACCTTGAACTATCAAATAGTTTTACTGTAAAAAACATGTTAATGCATTCTGATCTTAGCATGATATTCCAGTAGTAATGTCATGAGACCAATTGGCTGATTTAACATAGGATCATTAGAATGTTAAAAAAAAAAACTAGAGGCAGCATGCCAGGTTTGCATTTCGTAAATAAATATGTAGTTACCTTCATGATGTGGCTCTGTCATGTGGTAAGCATCACAAGTGAAGCTTCCACCTAAGAACTCCGCATAGATTTTTGCTCTTCTTTGCTGCAAGATGAAAGGAAATATAAATAAAAACAGCTGCAAGAAAATAGATGGAATTATGAATTAGAAAATACAAATGAATCATCCTTCTAACCTTAGCATGGTCTAGTTCTTCCAAAAGTAGCACATCCAGTGCATTTATAAGTATACAATGTAATATACTTCATTAGAAAATTTTGATATTGTTTGTTTAATAGATGATTTATTATCATACCAAACTGCATTTAGATATACAAGTCCCCTTGGAGGAGTAACACCTTCGGGTATATTCGGTTTAGTAAATCTTGATCCAAAACATCCCTCAATGAACTCTTTATTTTCCTACCATTTTTGAAAGTGTTTCTGATCACTATACTGTCAATTACTTGGTGAATATGCTCTATATCATCTCAATGATTGTATTTCTCTATTATTTTCAATTTATGTTAATTAAAGATCAACTTCTCTGTATCAGATTTCTGCCATTTCAGAGTTTCACTTCAACTTCAGAGACATGTATGCAGTTCTATGCTAAGCTTTAAGGTTAAAGATATCAATCACCTTTTGGTTGGGATCTAGTGTTATTAGTTTTATATTTGTGGAAATTTGAAGTCCTTTCTACACACTGCTAATTTGCTTTTTTACTTGCTACAACTTTCCTGTCTCACCATTAGTTTTATATTAGTGTTATACATTGCTTAGCTCTCGAATATTCCTTGTTATCCACAGTTAACCTTAATTAGCTCTATAATATTAGTGGCATTGGTAAAACTCAAGTGACAATTTATCATGTTCAACTTATCAATTTTTGAGCTCCATTTTATATTTATGACATTACATTATTTGATTATTTTGAGCTAATTATTGGTTGTTCTCTTTTTTCAGGTATACAGCATTTTCTGGGTTGTTATTCTCAGTTCTTCTGCACTTGTTTCTGGTTATTCGTTATTTTGTTTCACCTGTCATGACTAGGCCACCTAGGCCAAAACTGTATGATGACAATTGCTTTGTAGAAGTTGCTTTGTGTTGTTGTTTGTATTTGACCAGCCTGTATGTAAACTTTAAGCAGAGATTACTGCACTGCAGTGTACTTCAACTAATATAGATTGTTAATGTATTTTAACTTCAATGTTTTTAATGTGTTTTGAGTGTTGTGATGTTATTTGTTTGTTGTAATGTTATTTGAGTGATGAATCTTTTACTGGACGATTTTGTATACAGGGATTTTAATGGATACAGGGGAAGGTACAGGGGAAGGTGCAGTTTGCTTAGGTTCGGAACTTAGCGACGAAATAGGCAGATTTCGCCGCTAAAATGAAGATTAGCGACGAAATAGGCAGATTTCGTCGCTAATCTTCGAATGAAGATTACCTGATAGGCCGATCGCCGAATCTTTGAAATGATTAGCGACGAAATAGGCCGATTTCGCCGCTAATCTTCGATCCTGTATCGTCGTAAGCCTCTGATTCTTAGCTACGAAATTGGATATATCGCCGCTAATTTAAGCCAAGAGTTAGCGACGAAATAAAATAATTCGTCGCTAACACAGCGACGAATAACTTAAATTTCGTCGCTATATTTAGCGACGAATATATTATATTAGCGACGTAATATTATTCGCCGCTAAAATTAGCGACGAAATTTAAGTTATTCGTCGCTAATGATGTTTTGCGACAAGCTTATAGCGACAAAATTAGCGACGATATTTTATCGTCGCTAATTGTTATTAGCGACGAAAAAACGTGGTTAGCGACGAAATAATTTCGTCGCTAAATTACTCAATTGTTGTAGTG
>NW_027430295.1:0-1330 GCF_044706935.1 Curcuma longa | reverse complement strand
TTGAGAGAGGCGATTGTTGTGTAACTTTCATTGATGACTCAATTACAACTCATCTCGCAAACATGAATAAAAAACAAATAGAAACTCGTTTCATCTTATTTCTGCCTGAATCAAGTGCTTAGTCGAGTGCTTTATTAGTCAACCGCTAATTCATATGTTGTTTGTCGTAATCTCATATTCGATTAAATCATAATTTTTTGGTTTTAGGTTCGTTAGTTGTTTGCCATCGTATTCTAGCCTTATAAACTCTAGATCTATGCCATGCGAAGAGACTTCACACCTTTGGGGCTTCCTCGTCTGCCTAGTGCACATTAACCATAACTCACTATGACTTTAACCTTACTTGGAGACCTATTTTCCGTGGGTTCCCTTGATTAGAGACTTCTCGTCTATAGGACTTCACTTTCCTAGATTCACTCTTTTGGGATGTCAATCTTGCATGACGTATGACCTGCGAGCTTCACTATTGCCAAACATTTGTTTCTTCTTGACGTATTTGGACTTCGGTCTTGATTTTCCTTGACCTATTTGGACTTTTGTCAGTTGCTTAACATCTAGTCCTTCACAATCTTTATTGTCAGGACTTCCATTCCAAAGTATCAGGTCTTTGTTGATCTACTTAGACTTCGTGTCTATTATCGTTAACCTACTAGATATCAGGTCCTCCTTGCCTAATCTAGACTTTCACTGTCAACACCTATTGAATTTCTCTATCTGCCTGTCAACTTTCTATTGGATTTTCTCATCCATCAGCATCTATGGGACTTTTATTAATGTCAGTACCGGCTGGACTTCTCAAATGCCGACGCTTATATGACTTTCTTATGTGCCAATACCTGTTGGACTTTCTAAATGCAATACCTATTGTATATTTTTGATTGCCAAGTGTCTTGTTAACCTCAACCCGTTTGATTTTTTTTCACAGTCATTTGATTTTTTTCACAGTCAAGTATTCGATCAACTTTAACTTTCTTGAGATAATCAACAATAATATTGCAAAAACTTCAAAATACAAATCTCGGTCAGTTAGAAAGTTGCAACTTTGTCAACACACTACTGAAATATAGAAAAAATCTGTTTCAATGGTAACAGTGAGTTAAGGGTCATCTTTATCTTTTTTGACCCTCCAACTACTAAAGATAAACCACAAACCTAAGACAATATATTAAACACCCTTTAGGGCTTGACGATGCTTTCTTAGTTAACATGTAAAAGCTAAATTCTATCAGCAATCAATCTATGTGACCACAATAAACCTAAAACTAGAATATCAATCAGTACGATACATACACCTAAAATCATTGAGTACACTTTGAAGTTTAATGACTAT
>NW_027430294.1:0-15175 GCF_044706935.1 Curcuma longa | reverse complement strand
AGAATGAGGTGTCTCAATGGAAGTATAGGATACAGTCAGACGAGGCTTCAACATTTTTGATTATAAGATATGGTACAGTTAAGCCTTTTATCTTACTTTTGAATTTAAGTAACAAGTTATTTGTTTTTACATCGTTTACTCATATGTGCTACTTATGGAATTTAGGCTGTTTGAATATCCATGCTACTTATGAATTCTAATTATAAATCTATTCATGAAAAAACTCATACGTGTTAGATTCTGAATCTATCTTTGTCGATGTGTAGGATCATTCGTGCCTTTTTAGTCGAAGAGCTAAAGATCGTGAAGAAAGTTCTGAAGATTCAGAAGGCTAAAGAGAAGCAAACATTTTGAATTTTGTTTGTTTTTCACTCGGTCCATATCTTTATGGCAACTTTAAAGACAATAGTTGGTTTAAATTGTTTGCACTCGGTCCATATTTTGAAGTTACTGCAGTTACTTGATGTTTTGTTATTGTTGTTTGTATGGCAGCCAAAGGATCAAAACTGATCGAGATTCATCTAACAATCCTACTCGTGCTTTGTTATTCCTGTTTGTATGGCAGCCACTCTTGATTTTGCGCAGATGTAGTGATATATATATGTTCTTGGTTTTCTTTGCATTTTCATCATCAATTACATGATTAGAATAACGCCAATAATTTATTTTAAGATAGCCTAATTAGTGACAAAAGTAGATCAATTGTTTTTAAAAATATACAATTAATTTTTAAAAATAAATTTTTTATAAATTGTTAATTTATATCATTCGTATATCATATTTTTCAAAGAAGAATTTGCTATTAGAGAGTTTTCTCTAATTTACCATTTTTTTCAAATTATCTTGTTGAGAAATAAAAATAAATAAAATTGTGTTGAGAAGGATAGGGTATTTTGAACAATAAACAATTTAATCTTCTTTCCATCTATATAAGTAAACAGTTTAAGGGATGAATTTTATTCACCTTCCTTTTCCTTTCCATATCCCTAGGGATTCCTTTTCCTTTCCATATCCCTAGGGATGTTTCATCCATCCACCATCCACTCTTGCAAGTAAACGGAGCCTAAGGGAGGATGGAATTTTGGGTCTTGCTCCATCTCTACCAATTCTTGCAGACTCTTCAGTAAAAAGGTGGAATCCATCACCCCAGCAACCCTACAGGTCGGCCCCACGACCATATGTGAGGAGGTATATCGAGAAGCTGCAGTTGGCCACGATGGAGAGGGTATTGTCTCGGCTTCACCGAGATTCGACCCTTACCCACTTCAGCAAGTCTGCCAAATTTTAAATTGCAGACTCAACACTTAGTCATGTCTCGCTCTCTAATCTTGATTTTCATCAATCTAACCACTCATCTCCGAGTAATTTCGATGATGATACTTCTCATCGTATGCTTCCTCTAGTGAGATTTATGTTCAATGTCTACCAATTTCCACCCCTTATCCTCTTCTATAAGCTCTAATTACTTCTTTAAATTATGGTGAACTGACTAGCTTTACACAGGCAATCAATGACCCATATTAGTGTGTTGCGATAGCTAGAGAGTTTAATGTGGCAGTTACGATAATTGCCCACAGAGTGCACGTTGTGCACTCCGTGGGATGCGATCCTCTCCTTATTAAAAGGGAGAGGAAAGTCCTAATGTGCGTCCAAGTTAATCAGTGAAGGAGCGCCGAGGAAAGCGGAGGCTGCCGGAGAAGAGGAACTATACCGGAGGATTTGATTTGTGGAAACCTGAGGAGCTTTCCTTCATGATTGTTCTTCCGACACAGGTGATTCAAAGTCGGATAATCTCGCAAGAACAGATAACATTTAAATGCTCTTCTCCACAATGAAACATGGAGCTTAGTTACTCATACTACATCTATGAATATTGTGGGTTCTAAATGGATTTACCGAATTAAGTATCTCGTAGATGGATCCATTGAACGTTACAAAGCTCACCTTGTTGCTAAAGGTTTTAGTCAACAACCAAGTATTGACTTCAATAATACTTTATTGTTACTATCTATAGCTATTAGTTCCAATTAGCCAATACGATAATTAGATGTTTCCAATGTTTTCCTTCACGGTCAACTTGAAGAAATTGTATTTATGGAGCAACCACTAGATTTCATCCACTCGCAACTTTTAATACATGTTTGTCAACTTTAGAAATCTATATATGGTATTTGGCAAACACCTTATGCATGATTTCATTGTCTATCTAATTGGCTTCACTTTCAAATATTTTCTGGCTTAAAAATCGACTCTTCCCTATTCTACAAATGCAATGGAAAATTTATCATTTTTTTCTAATTTATGTGGATGACATTTAATAACCAATCGTGATTAAGAAGGCATCGCTTCTTTACTCCATTTTTTAAATCAAGAGTTTTCTATTCGGGATCTTGATAATGCCGTTTTTTCTTTAACATTGAGTTTCTTCCACATTCTGAAGGTTGCCTTCTCTCTCAAAGCAAATATATTATTGGGCTTCTTCAATGAGATATAATGCATGGTGCACGTCCCATCTCCACACCGACCATTGAAGGAGGTTTTACTGCACCTTCATCCTCTCCTTTAATGGCTGATGACCCCAAATCTACCAAAGTATTATTGTGATCTTATAATATGTTACCATCACACAACTCGACATTGCTTTTCTAATTAATCGCGTCTGTCAATTTATGCATTCTCCAACTAAGAATCATTGAGAATGTGTTAAGAGAATTCTTCGCTATCTTAAAGGTATAATTTTACATTGTATTCTTTTATATCGTTAGTCTTCACTAGAGTTGAATATCTATAGTGATGCAGATTTAGTAAGATCTTTTGAAGACATACATTCTACTACTAATGGATATATCATATTCCTTGGACAAAATCTTATTTCTTGATTTTTAAAGAAGCAACCTATGGTCTCTCACTCAAGCACTAAAGTTGAATATAAAACTATAACTAATGTGACATCAAAAATTATTTAGTTAAGATCTCTTCTTTCAGAATTATATCTTTCCACAGCCACTACACCCAAATCTAGTGTGAGAGTCCAAGCACAGCCCCAATACAGATCTCAAGTCTTGCCCACTTAGAAAGCGGCGAGAGGTAACGCACGAGAAGTCCCCTCACTGGTGACTGCTTCCTTCACCTCCTGCTTCTTCCTGCGCCTGCATAATAGAACGAGGCCAAAAGCAACAAGCAAAATGGCAACTCCCCCAGTTAACCCACCAAGAATAGCAGCAACAGCCGTATGATTCTTCTGATTGGCACTCCCATTGGGACTATCAAAAGTCTGACCACCATGTGCTTCTGGATTAAAACCAACTAAACTGCTGCTGGTGTTCGCCAACTTGAAGACCTCGAGCCCGTTCAAAATTGCATCGTAGTACTCTGGTTGCGAGGCGATTTGTGGATGAAGGGCAACCCACAAGTCCATCTGCCCACTTCCTGCTGCAATCACCACGTAATCCCTGTACGTTGCAACACCTATATTGCCACTCCAAGCAATAACATCTGCGTATTTCTGTGCTGTTTGGTTATTAATGAAAATATCAAAAACTCTTTGGTTCGTCTTGGTTATGGGATACTGGATCTCACAAAAATGAAGCCGGACAAGGTAGTAGAAGCCAGCATCTACTTGAAGAATCCATGTAAGATTGTACTGCAAATTCACTGATGCTTCTAGACCCATTGACCTTGCTGTCTCGTAGACTTCCGCTGGCGCAATGTAAGATGGAACGTCGCGGGCGTATGTGATGCTAACATTTGGATTTTTAGAAAATGTCACACCAACAGCAGCGCCCAAAAGATAACGTGTATCATCTTCCCAAAGCCTGGAAAATCCCCCATTGGGAGGGCTGATTGCTTGGCCACCAACGTTGAGCCTGTAAACAGTTTCGATAGCCCATTCTGGATCGATCTCGTACGCTATGGAAATGACATGGTCACCAGTGATAAGCATAGTATTGCCGGAGTTGAAGATGTCAGGGATTGGCACAATCTCGATGCCGTTTATAAAGGCATAAGAATGGTTATGAGTGGGGGAGGGGAGAAGGTGAGGTTTAGGACGCCGGTGGAGACATTGAGGGAAAATTCACGGGTGAAGGAATCAACAGTTATATTTTGAGCGAAAAGAGAAGCACTAAAATTGTGAAGGAGGGTGTAAGTGCCGGCTGTGACAGAGAAGAAGGCATCGTCAGAGGTGTAGTTGCCGTAATCGGAAGGGTAGAAATAGAGGCGGAGGAATACCCGACCGCCGACGGCGAGAGAGAAATTGTAGGTAAAAGGGGAAGTGAAGACCCGAGCCGTCAAGTAAGGTACTTGAGGCACCGATGAACTTTGGCGTGCAGCTCGGACGCTCTCGCCGCTCAAAGGGAGGGAGAAGTTGAAATCGGAGTCGGAGGTCCAATCTCTTCCATCGAGGTCGGAGCCCGGTTGAGAAGCTCCACAACTGAGGAGGATCGTGGAGTTATCAGCAGCAGCTAAGGTGGCAGGAGCGACCGACAACACTATCAAAGAAACGCAGACGAGGGCGCAAGAAGGAACCACAGGATTCTTCATGGGGAAGAGCTCGAACCTCAAGAAAGATTCGATTTTTCCACCACTGCTCTCGATAAACAAGAAGAATAACGCAGAAAGTTCAGAAAAAAAAAAAAGCTTTTTGGAGAATCGAATCGCAGACCAACTTCGCAGATTCTGTGGAAGGAGAAGATCGAAGAGCGAGTAACGATGCCAAGCCTGTACCAGAAAGGTAAAACCTTTAGCCAAAAAACTCAACAGCAACCAAGCAGACACCAGCAGACGCCGGATCAAAATCACACGCAAAAAGAACACCTAAAATACAAAGCAGAAAACCTGACCAGATGCAGCAGACGGATCGAGTAGAGTGCCTGCGATCGTAGAACTACGCGAGTGACAGAAGTGAGAGACGAGAAGCTTTTTGACTGCTCAGTGCTCACCCATATCAACCAACACAAATTCTACACAGAATCTTTTTGGTCATGCAACGCGTCAGGCAAGGCCACTGATATTTAATTCCAAAGTGGAAGAACTGAATGATTGTGGAAACGGCTTATCTGACTTTGCCTATTACAATTTACTTTTATATTTTATCAAATTATAAATAACCTTTTTCTAACTCACTACCCACTGCATCACTAAAACATATTTAAAGTCCCCCTGTAAATTATATTAGAGAGTGACACAGTTATTATAATGAGTAAAGGGATTAATTTTTAATGGGCATATATCTTTAAGAAAAAAATCTCTCACTCCTAACCACTTGACAGTCAACTATAAATTGACTCCATAATTTATTTTTTTATATAATTTAAGAACGGACAATGAGATGTCTAAAGCCACCTTTTGCTACAACTAAGATATATTTAAATTTTTAAAAAATAAATCAATTTTATAGAATTTGAAAAGTACTATTTTTTTTAAACAAAATTGTTTTTTTTAATCTCACATCAGATTAAATATAAAATGGAATCAATATTGAATAACATAATTATTTTGAGAAGAATAATCTCCAAAATATAATAGTTTTGTTTTTATCGAATCTGATAAGTGAAAGATCATTAATAAATTTTGAACAAAATTCATTGAGGACTCAAATTAATGATTTCATCAATGAATTTTATCTAAAATTCAAATTTATATAATTCTGAGTATTACTATAACCTCCATCTTTGATTTCACATCCTACCTAGAATATTTTGAATTTTTAAAATTTATATAATTTTAAATAAATTTAATACAAATTTACTATTAGACTTACACATATCATATTCATTCAACAACACCAATATATAAATGTTAGGACTCTCCTAATTTTAATCATATATGATGAAAATTTTAAAATTTAGACATTGTATAATTATTAATGAATTTTGATCAAAACTTATTCATTAATAGTCTTAGCCACATGATCTGAATTGACTCAAACCAAGACTAATCCACTTTTAGGAGTTTCCTGAGTCTTACAATACTCTCAAATCTTGATTTTACATTTAGATAGGTTATTGTGACTTGTGAGTTTCTAAAATTTATACAACCTTAAGTAAATTTGTTTATGCATATGAGAATTAGAAGGGAGGTGAATATCTTCGATCGTTGTATCTCAATTTCGTGCTCGTCTACAAAAGGTTAACACGCAACGAAAACAAAATACATAACAAAAGAAAACACAAACACAAGACAAACTAATTTATTTGATTCCTGTCTCCCACTACTGCAAGGCCTAACTCTATTGATCTACCAGCACTATAACCTTCCTTTCGGAGGTGGAAATATCTTTTACAACATGTTTCTTATAAAACAATACAAATATACAAATACAAATGAAAATAACAGTTTTACTCTTTACTTTGAAGGCTTTCTCGTTACTTTTGATTGTCTCTTGATGGTAGAAAATACAACACTTTGTCTTCAAACTCTTAATAACATGAATTGAGAATCTTCCTCGAAATCCTCTTTGTAAGGCTCTTGTTCGAGCTAATTTCACTTAGCAATCGATTGTTAAACTTCACGAATCAATTGTCATCGAATCTGACCATTTAAACATGCAGAACGACCACTTTAAACCTTAATAATTGATTGTTATGTCTACCAATTGATTGTCAATCCATAGTAATTAATTTACAACACCTATTATACGTTGCTATAGTGTCAACATATTGGAGACGAGTTTAGTAAAATTACCCATATATATATATATATATATATATATACCCACTAACTTTTTTTTTTCATTTCACCTATGGCTAATTAAAGAAAAAATAAAAATATATATTTGATCTTCTCCTTCTCCTTCTCCTTCTCCTTCTCCTTCTCGGCTTCACCCCTCATAGCCTACGGATGTTTATTCTATTTTTATTGAATTATATTTTTTTGGATATGATATTAATTCTAATATGCTTTTATTGAATAATGGTAGTTGGATAGAATAAAGAAAATTATTAGTATAGATGATATCTGATCCTCTGATGGGTATGAGGATGAAGATGAATATCCGATCCTCCGATGGGTATGAGAATGAAAATTGAATACCCGATGGGGATGGGGATGGGGATGGGGATGGGGATGAGGATGAATATAATAAATGGGGATGAGGATGAATATGAAATATACAGACTCCAACACAAACGTGACTCATTGTCATCTCTAGTCAATCCAACAATTGATTATTACTGTAGCAAAAATACTATAGCAGAAAACCCTAACTTAGATTGTATCAAACCCTGAAGTTACTGTAACAATCATAATTTTCAGAGTTCATGATTTCAATAAATCCTAAACATTGTATAAATCCCCCGTGCTGTAGCAACCTTAGTTATTGTAGCAGAAACCCTAGTTACTGTAGCAAATCTTAAAAAATACCTCAAACCTCAATTTCGATGTGTAGAGCCTATTAGTTGATTAATATACCTTATCAAATGACTAATACTCCTATTTCAACCTTAACAAGATGAATTTTCATCTTGTCTGGTATTTGATTAACTTCAACCTACCAAAATTTCTTTGACCCAATATTTGATTAATCTTAACTTGTCGAGATTTTTCGTTGTTTAGCATCTGGTCAATCTTAACTTGTTGAGATTTAACCACTATTTAATATTCGATCAAACTTGATCTGTCAAAATTTCATGTTACCTAGCATCCAGTCAACCTTAACTTTCAGGACTTCATACTTACCTAATTAACATTTAGTCTCCCTGACTTATTAGGTTTTCATCCACACATATCAAGTGTCCAATCCTCTATGATCTACTTGGACTTCATCCATCTCACGTCAAGTGTCCGGTCAACCTTGATCGAGTTAAATTTCATTTCTCATGCCAAGTATTTCGATCAACCTTAATTGACTTAAATTTCGTTTCTTATGCCAAGTGTCCATGACCCACTTGGATTTGACCCCTTTTGACACTAAATATTTAGTCAACCATGACTCATATGAATTTTCTTCATGCCAAACCCCTATTGAACTTCTTGTCACATGTTAACTCCTTGTTGGACTTTTGATTACCAAGTGCTTTGTTAACCGTGATCCGCTTGGACTTCTCTATTATCAAGTATTCAGTCAACCTTGACCTATTTAACTCTTTACTCAACTAATTAATATATTGATCAACTGTCAAATATCTGATTAACCTTAAAATACTTAATGTTTCACTTGACCAACTAACATATTGATCAAACATCGAAACTCAACTTGAGTCAACTAGAGCTTGGTCAACTTTGACTCGAGATCGATTGCACTCACAAAATTTATCATAAATTTATTGTTGGACTTAATTAAGCATTTTATATTCAACAATACCCACTAATGTGTTTATGAAACTCTCCTAACTCTGATCATGTCTAAAATTTCAAAATCTAGACATTGCATAGCCATGAATGAGTTTTGGTCAAACTAATTAATGGCCTTAGTCATATCTGAATCAACTCAAACCAAATCAATGCACTCTTAGTAGTCTTTCTGAGTTTCACCATGCCCTCCAACCTTAGTTTTATACCCTACATAGATTGTTGTTTTTAAAATTTATACAACTTTGAGTAAATTTGAAATAAATTCACCGTTGGATTTAGACATATTATATTCACTCAACAATAGCATCAATGTGTTCCAAAAACTCCTCTAACTCTCATCATGCTCAAAATTTTAAAATTTGGATACTACATTGTCATTAGTGAGTTTTAACCAAAACTGATTAATCAATTTAAATCATGACTAATCCATTCCTTTCTATAAAATTCACTTTTTTATTAGTTATTTAACTAGTTTTTTTTTTGAATTTTATCTATTATTATTTTGTAGACATATCAATTTATAAAAATAGTTCAGTATTTTTTAAAAAATTTAGTTATTAAATGTATTTTGGCTAGTAACTCAATTGAAAATATCGATCAAATATATATTGGTTGATAATTTTTTTAAAAAAAAAGTATAGGTCAAATAGATATTTGATCGATATTTTTTAAAAAAAATTGACATCCATTTATTTTAAAAATTATCAGTCAAATATATCTTTGGTGTCTATTTTTAAAAAAGTGTATTGCCCATTTATTTGGCTAGTAACTTTTTAAAAAATTATCGACCAAAATAATAGTTGGGGAATGATATTTATTGACCATGGATTACCATCCAAGTTCTAGTGAAATTATTTTTTGGTAGGTAATCCATATTACTCACGAAAATAATAGGATTACCAGACATTTTTGTTTGTCAATAAATCCTTCTTTTCTCATAGTATTCTAAGTCTCGTTATGCTCTCCAACTTTAATTCCATGGGTTAAATAAGCATGTGTTGTGAGTTTTTAAAATTTAAATAATTTTATATAATTTTTGCACAAAGTCATCAATGTTAGACCAACAACAACAATAATATGTTCTTAGAACTCTCCTAACTTTGACTGTGCTAAAAATTTTAAAATCTGGATATTCTACGATGATTAGTGAGTTTTGATTAAAACTTATTCATGACCTTAGAAATATTAGAATAAACCTAAACTATAACCAATGCACTTCTAAGAGCCTTTCGAGTCTCATTATATATCCTTAAACCTTAATTTCATAGTTTAGATAAGCATGATGTGGGTTTTAAAATTTAAATAATTTTATATAATTTTTGTACAAAGTCAATTTTAGACATATCTTATTCACTCAATGATAATACTAATATGTTTCTGAAACTCTTTAACTCTAATCGTGTCAAAAAATTTTAAAATCTATCTAGACATTGTATGGTCAAAACTCACCAATGGTTGTATGACTCTAGAATATGGAATTTTAGACATAGTGAAACTTAAGAGGTTTGTAGGAGTGAATTGATTCTAATGTAGCTAAGATCATAAATAAATTTTTATCAAAACTCACTTATGGTAGTACAATATTCCAATTTAAATTTTTGATTAAAACTCTGTGTTAGATATTGGTGACCCGAATACCGTGTGATCTGATCTATGGTGAAAATCAAATTATGACAGATCTAAGGCTGATATGGATTAAATCAAATTATGACAGATCTACGGCTGATATGAATTGCTCCTTATTATAAAAGCTTATTATTGCTAGGGTTTCCTATGAGAGTTGTAAAACACAAAGATTGTGTGCCGTCATTGTATTCCACCTTTTTGATAGTGAATTTTCTCTCCTCTGCCCGTGGTTTTTTACCCGTCAAGGGTTTTCCACGTAAATCTGTGTGTTCTTTATTTTTCCTTGTTGTCTATTTTTGCCGTAATCTCGTAACAAGTGGTATCAGAGCGAAGTTCGTTTTGATTTTGTGGTTTTTCAATCGGGATTAATGGCAACGACAACCATGAAGTATGATATTCCGCTTTTGGATCGCAACACCAGATTTACGTTGTGGCAGGTTAAGATGCGAGCGGTGCTGGCGCATATGGACTTGGACGATGCGCTGTTAGGATTTGACAAGATGCCCTCGACATGGACAAAGGAGGAAAAGGAACGTAAGGATCGAAAAGCCCTATCTCAGATTTACCTTCATCTATCGAATGAGATTTTGCAGGATGTTTTGAAAGAGAAATCCGCTGCTGCGTTGTGGTTGAAACTGGAGCAATTGTGCATGACAAAAAGTCTTACGAGCAAATTGGGTCTGAAACAACGTTTGTATTCTCATCGCATGGTGGAAGGTACGTCGTTAAGAGATCATTTGACTGTGTTTAAGGAAATCGTCTCTGATCTAGAGGCTTTGGAGGTAAAATATGACAATGAAGATTTAGCATTGATTTTATTGTGTTCGTTACCCTCGTCATATACAACTTTCAGAGATACAATTTTATATAGTCGTGATACTCTTACTTTGGATGAAGTTTATGATTCATTATTTTCTAAAGAGAAGATGAAACAGCTTGTCGGAGGATCTGAGGCACAGGGTGAGGGTCTTATTATTCGAAGTAGGACCCAAGAGAGAAGTTCTGGTGGTAATATGAGGAGCAGATCAAAATCCAGAAATAGAGATAAAATTTGTAATTACTGCAAGAAGAAGGGTCACATCAAATCAGAATGTTACAAGCTGCAGAATAAAAATAAAAGATCTGATGAAAATCAGAAGGTAAAACAACCAGAGAAGTCCGGTGAAGCTGATGTTGCTGAAAATTACAGTGATGGTGAACTCCTCGTTGCATCTGATGTTGATTCGAAGCAAAGTGAAGAATGGATTCTTGATTCTGGTTGCACGTTTCATATGTGTCCCAATCGGGATTGGTTTTCATCATATGAAACGGTTTCGAGAGGTGCTGTGTTGATGGGCAATAATGCATCTTGCAGAATTGCTGGTATTGGTACGGTCAGAATTAAGATGTTTGATGGCGCTATTCGGACACTTGGTGATGTGAGGCACGTCCCTGACATGAAGAGAAATCTGATCTCTTTAAGTACTCTTGATTCTAAAGGGTACAAGTACACTGGTGAAGGTGGAGTCGTGAAAGTCAGTAAAGGGTCTCTTGTTGTGATGAAAGGGCTGAGGAAAACCGCCAGTTTATATGTTCTGCAGGGATCCACTGTTATTGGTGATGTTGCCGTCGCTAGTTCGTCTATGTCTGATTTTGATGTTACTAGACTTTGGCATATGCGTTTGGGTCATATGAGTGAGAATGGCATGGTCGAATTGAGCAAGAGAGGACTTCTTGATGGTCAAAGTATTACGAAGCTGAAGTTCTGCGAGCACTGTGTTTTTGGCAAGCAAAAAAGAGTTAAGTTCTCAACTGGCATTCATAACACAAAGGGTACGCTAGACTACATTCACTCTGATTTGTGGGGGCCTTCTAGAGTACCATCTAAAGGTGGTGCGCTTTACATGTTGACTATTATTGATGATTTCTCCAGGAAGGTTTGGGCATTCTTTTTGAAACAGAAGAGTGATGTTTTTTCTACCTTCAAGGAGTGGAAGGTCATGATTGAGAAGCAGACAGGGAGACAAGTGAAGCATCTCCGAACTGATAATGGTTTGGAGTTTTGTTCTGATGAGTTTAATGTCTTATGCAGATCTGAAGGTATTGTGAGACATCATACAGTTCGGCATAATCCTCAACAAAATGGTGTAGCAGAAAGGATGAATAGGACTTTGATGGAGAAGGTGCGTTGTATGCTCCTTAATGCTGAGTTACCGAAGTCTTTTTGGGCCGAAGCCGCTGCATATGCCTGTTATCTTGTCAATCGCTCTCCATCGACTGCTATTGAAAAGAAAACTCCACAAGAAATATGGTCTGGTACTCCTTCTAGTTATTCTAATTTGAGAATTTTTGGATGTCCTGCATATGCTCATGTTGATAATGGGAAGTTGGAGCCTCGTTCGGTGAAGTGCATATTTATAGGCTTTAGACAAGGAGTGAAGGGATACAAACTTTGGTGTCCAGAGACTGGGAAAGTCGTCATCAGTAGAGATGTTATTTTTGATGAAACTAGTATGCTTCAGGGGTCTCCATCTAAAACTCCTTCTGAGGGAGATAAGCAGAAGACAAGCACACAGGTGGAGATTGAGATTGAGCCGAGATCTATAGAGACTACTCCGGAGCCTAGTTCAGATTCTGTGGATGGTGCTGACTCATCACAAGCACCTTTACAATATTCCATTGCGAAAGATAGGCCTCGGAGAGAGATTAGACGCCCACAGAGATATGCAGAGGCTGATTTGGTCGCTTATGCCTTAAACGTGGCTGAGGAGATTGATTCCGGTGAAGAACCTGAGACATATTCAGAGGCAATTAGCTGCGATAATTCTGGTAAGTGGATGATTGCTATGCAAGAAGAGATGGAGTCACTTGGTAAGAACAACACATGGGACCTGGTGAAATTACCTAAGGGTAAGAAAGTTGTTCGCTGCAAGTGGGTATTTAAAAGAAAAGAAGGAATACCGGGAGTTGAAGAAGCCAGATACAAGGCAAGATTAGTTGCTAAAGGCTTCAGTCAGGTTCCAGGAGTAGACTTCACAGATGTGTTTTCCCCAGTTGTAAAGCATAGTTCGATTCGAGCCTTGCTTGGTATTGTGGCGATGCATGACTTTGAGTTGGAGCAGTTGGATGTGAAGACAGCATTTTTACATGGGGAACTTGAGGAAGATATCTATATGCAGCAACCAGAAGGTTTTGCAGTCTCAGGAAAAGAGGACTATGTATGCTTGCTGAAAAAGTCTCTTTATGGTCTGAAGCAGTCACCTAGACAATGGTACAAAAGGTTTGATTCATTTATGACTACTCATGATTTCAGAAGAAGCAGCTATGACAGTTGTGTTTATATTAAGAAGACTGATGATGGGTCGTTGGTTTATCTGCTCTTATATGTTGATGATATGTTGATTGCGGCCAATAATAAGGGAGAGATAAGAAAGGTCAAAGCACAACTAAGTAAAGATTTCGAGATGAAAGATTTGGGAGCTGCAAAGAAGATACTTGGGATGGAGATTCTGAGAGACAGAAAGGCAGGTAAATTATATCTAAGTCAGAAAGGGTATATTGAGAAAGTGCTTAATCGGTTTAACATGCATACTGCCAAGCCTGTTAGTACTCCGTTAGCTGCTCATTTTAAACTTTCAGTTGATTTATGTCCGCAGTCAGATGATGAAGTTGATTATATGTCACGGGTTCCATATTCTAGTGCAGTGGGATCTCTCATGTATGCTATGGTTTGTTCACGTCCAGATTTATCACATGCAGTGAGTGCAGTTAGTAGATACATGGCAAATCCTGGTAAAGATCATTGGAAGGCAGTTCAGTGGATTTTCAGATATTTACGAGGGACTTCTGATGTTTGTTTGCATTTTGGGAGAAATAGAGATGGTGTTATTGGATATGTTGATTCTGATTTTGCAGGTGACCTTGATAAAAGAAGATCACTTACGGGGTACGTGTTCACTGTTGGTGGTTGTGCTATTAGTTGGAAAGCTACTTTACAGAATACAGTTGCGTTGTCCACTACAGAGGCTGAATATATGGCTATTACAGAAGCTTGTAAGGAAGCTATTTGGTTGAAGGGATTGTTTAGTGAGCTTAGTGAAGATTTACAGATTACTACAGTTTTTTGTGATAGTCAGAGTGCTATTTTTCTCACGAAGGATCAGATGTTTCATGAAAGGACAAAGCACATCGATGTGAGGTATCACTTTGTACGTGATGTTATTGCTCGTGGTGATATTGTTGTGAGCAAAATTAGTACTCATGATAATCCTGCCGATATGATGACTAAGTCACTCCCTATAGCCAAGTTTAAGCATTGCTTGGACTTGGTTGGTGTTCATTGCTGAGCTTTGCCCATGAGGGCTTTTGTGGAAGAGGTGGAGAATATTCTTTTGAAGACGTGTTATGTTGAGTTACTCTTTGCTTTTGGAATTCGCGTCAAGGTGGAGATTGTTAGATATTGGTGACCCGAATACCGTGTGATCTGATCTATGGTGAAAATCAAATTATGACAGATCTAAGGCTGATATGGATTAAATCAAATTATGACAGATCTACGGCTGATATGAATTGCTCCTTATTATAAAAGCTTATTATTGCTAGGGTTTCCTATGAGAGTTGTAAAACACAAAGATTGTGTGCCGTCATTGTATTCCACCTTTTTGATAGTGAATTTTCTCTCCTCTGCCCGTGGTTTTTTACCCGTCAAGGGTTTTCCACGTAAATCTGTGTGTTCTTTATTTTTCTTGTTGTCTATTTTTGCCGTAATCTCGTAACAATTCAATGACTTAAATTTGTTAGATAAACGCACAGACCTGCCATTTAAAAAAGAAGTCCATGATTTAATAAATATAAAAATACGATATGTCATTTAAATATTAATAAAAATCAGATAAGTAATTTAATAAAACACCATGTATTGATTTAATTTGATAAGTATGCAACAGATCAAATGCTCTATTTGGATGGGGTTAGAGAAGGTTTATTAACGAAAGGGAAAAGAAAAAGAAGGGAGGAAAAGGAAGAGGAGAAAAGGAAAAAGAATGAAGATTAAATATATAAAATTATAAAAATTTATTTACTTTTTAAAATAAATCTATATGTGAAAATATATATATATAGCTCATGTGACTAACAAAAATTAATATTTATGACTTAAATAAATAAAAAAATTTAAAGAAATAATGAGTAGATATATATAATAAATATATAAAATATAGACTCTGTACACTTTGGTACGATAAAGAATAAATCAATATATATATTTTTATAAAAATTT